>NC_142850.1:3636363-3939393 GCF_061612785.1 Hesperophylax consimilis
AAACACTGAAAAATGTTAAAAAACCATTCAAAATGTGTAAAAACGTTATAAAAACTCAAAAATTGTTGAAAAACCGAATTTGAGTGTATTATCGTCGTAAAACCTTAAAAATTGTAGAAAAACAGAAATTATGTGTATTATCGTCGTTAAACCTGAAAAATAGAAGAAAAAGCTTAATTTGTGTTTACTTGTGGCAAAACATGAAAAATTATCTAGAACATCGAAAATCGTCGTAAAACACTAAAAAAATGTTAAATAACCATGCAAAATGTGTAAAAACGTTATCAAAACTCAAAATTATTTGAAAAACCGAATTTATGTGTATTATCGTCGTAAAACCTAAAAAATTGTAGAAAAACAGAAATTATGTGTGTAATCGTCGATCAAACTGAAAACTTGTAGAAAACCCTTATTTTTGTGATAAATTCTGCTCAAACATGAAAAATTATCTTAAGCATCGACAATCGACGTCAAACACTGAAAAACGTTGAAAAACCATGCAAAATGTGTTAAACCGTCATAAATCCTCAAAAATTTTAGAAAAACCGAGATTTTGTGTGAAATCGTAGTTTATCCTGAAAAATTATAGAAAAACCTAAAGTGTGTGTAAAATCGTCGTTTTACCTAAAAAATAAAAGAAAATGCCTTTTTATGTGTTTATTTGTGGCAAAACATGAATAAATGTCTTAAACATCGTGAATCTTCGCTAAACACTGAAAAATGTTGAAAAACCATACAAAATGTGTAAACACGTAATAAATCCTCTAAAACTTTAAAAAAACTTATTTATAATTATAATCGTCGTTATACCTGAAAGTAATAGAAAAACCTAGTATCTGTGTATAATCGTCGCCAAAACTGAAAAATTTTATAAAAAACATTATTTTTTTGATAAAATGTGGTTAAACTTAAATAATCGTCTAAAACATCGTGAATCTTCGCTAAACACTGAAAAATGGTGAAAAACCATGCAAAATGTGAAAAAACGTACAAATCCCTAAAAATTGTAAAAAAACTGAACTTATGTGTAGCATCGTCGTGAAACATAAAAAATAGAACAAAAAGCCTTTTTTTGTGACAAAATATCGAAAATCGTCGTAAAACACTGAGAAATGTTGAAAAACCATGCAAAATGTGTTAAAACGTAATAATCCTCAAAAATTGTTAAAAAATCTGATTTTTTGTGTAAAATCGTCGTAAAACACATTAAAATTAGAACAAAAAGCCTTTTTTGTGTTTATTTGTGACAAAATATCGAAAATCGTAGTAAAACACTGAAAAATGTTAAAAAAACCATGCAAAATGTTTTAAAACGTCATAAATCCATAAAAATTTTAGAAAAAAACTTATATATGTTTATAATCGTCGTTAAACCTGAAAAGTTATAGAAAAACCTAATATATGTGTATAATCGTCGCCAAACCTGAAAAATTTTATAAAAACATTATTTTTGTGATAAATTGTGGATAAAAATGAAAAATTGTCTAAAATATCGTAAATCGTCGTAAAACACTGAAAATTGTTGAAAAACCATGCAAAATGTGTAAAAACGTTATAAATCCTCAAAAATTGTAGATAAACCTAATTTATGTTTAAAATCGTCGTAAAACATTAAAATTAGAACAAAAAGCCTTTTTTGTGTTAATTTGTGGAAAATAACAAAATTTTACGTTAAACACTGAAAAATGTTAAAAAACCATGCAAAATGTAAAAACGTTATAAAAACTCAAAAATTGTTGAAAAACCGAATTTGAGTGTATTATCGTCGTAAAACCTTAAAAATTTAAGAAAAACTGAAAATATGTGTATACTCGTCGTTTATCCCGAAAAATTATAGAAAAACCTAATATATGTGTAAACTCGTCGTATAACCTAAAAAAAAAAAAAAGTCTTTCTGATGTGTTAAATTGTAGAAAAACATGAATAAATGTCTAAAAAATCGTAAATCGTCGTTACACACTTAAAATTTTTTTCAAAACCATGCAAAATGTGTAAACACGTCATAAATCTTCAAAAATTTTAGAAAAAACTTATTTATAATTATAATCGTCGTTAAACCTGAAAGTTATTGAAAATCCTAATATATGTGGATAATCGTCGCCAAAACTGAAAAATTTTATAAAAACATTATTTTTGTGATAAATTGTGGTTAAACATGAATAATCGTCTTAAACATCGTAAATCGTCGTAAAACACTGAAAAATGTTGAAAAACCACCCAAAATGTGTAAAAACGTTATAAATCCTCAAAAATTGTAGATAAACCGAACTTATGTGTAAAATCATCGTAAAACATTAAAAAATAGAACAAAAAGCCTCTTTTTGTGTTAATTTGTGGAAAATATCGAAAATTTTCGTAAAACACTGAAAAATGTTAAAAAACCATGCAAAATGTGTAAAATCGTTATAAAAACTCAAAAATTGATGAAAAACTGAATTTTTGTGTATTATCGTCGTTAAACCTAAAAATTTGTAGAAAAACAGAAATTATGTGTATAACTGTCGTTAAACCTAAAAGATAGAAGAAAAAGCCAATTTTTGTGTATACTTGTGACAAAACATGAAAAATTATCTAAAACATCGAAAATCGACGTAAAACACTGAAAAATGTTGAAAAACCATGCAAAATGTTTTAAAACGTCATAATCCCTCAAAATTTGTAGATAAACCGAATTTATGTGTATAATATTCTAAATTCGCTGAAGTTGAACTCGTGACGAGAATCGGTAACTTTAGGCACGTCAGATGTTTTCAATGGAATTTTCGGAAACTCTGAAAGCCCTTACAAGTGCCCAGGGTATTTTATTATCCCGTCCGTCGCCCATTATTGCGCAACAATGCACCACTAACATTATCACCAGGAAAAAGTGTACAAGGAGATGGACTTGCCGAACGTAACAGCGGTGCTGCAATGTTTGTTATCTATGTGAGGATACTGTGACAGCGCTTAATTAGCAGCAGACACTGTTGGTGGGCGCAGTGCACTCTTTCGCTGCAGCAGCTGGTCCAGTTTCCTCACCACCTAGTATTCTTGCTGCAGAGTCTCCATCCTCTACCTTTGTCAAATGTCACAACGGTGCTGCCAAGGTTTAGAATCCATGAGAGGACATTGTGTCAGCGCTCTATTAGCAGCAGTTACATACCTGAACGTATGACGAACCTCTTGCTGGCACTGTTGGTGGACGCGGTGGACTCTCTCGCTGCAGCAGCTGGTCCAGTTTCCTCGCCACCTAGGATTCTTGCAGCAGATTCTCCATCTTCGTGTCCTCTGTTTTTGTACATCATTTTATTTAACTTAATTTCAATTTGTAATATTTATATTTTTTTTGTAATATCTGCATTAACTGTAAAGCGCCCCTGAGGTGATATCTCACAAAAGCGGCGCTTTATAAATCATCCAAAAAATTTTGGAAATTAGTGGGGCGGAGTGCTTTTGATCAATTAGCTTCAAGTACAGTACTGGCCTGCTGCTGTCTGCTGCATTCCTTCTAACTAACTAACCATCACACCGTTTCCCCGCAAGGGTAGGTAGAGAGGACGGACCGCCAAACAACCCGGTCTTAGAACATTCCTTGTCTCATTCAAATTCATACATAATCTTATATTATTTTGACTCTTGACATGGCCCGACTAAAGTATCTGATCCACTTAATTGTGCTATGTCTTCTTCGGGTTTCCCCGACTTCTGCTACCATTCACATTTGCGTCATATATTCTCCTTACACTCCTTTCTTCGTTTATTTGCTCGACATGCCCAAACCATCTAAGCGTCCCTTTCTTAATCTAACTCATTACGCTTATCGGCCCTGCTATCTTTGAGGATCTCCACATTTTCACACGATCATACATGGTTTTACCACACATACGCCTCAGGGATCCATGCCTCACTGCCATACATCAGGGTAGATACCAGCACTCCATTGTGAACTGCTAGCTTCGCTTCTTTGAAGAAACGTCTTTGTAAGGCTCTCGACTAGCAAGCTGGAGGTCGCGGGTTTTAAACCCGGCTTGTGAAAGTAAATTTTATTTTATTAATTTGTGTTATTTATGTAGTATATTTGCGGCACGTTCTAGAGTGGAAGATACTCTCAGTATCGCCCTGGTTTAAGACCACCATTCAGAATTAAACGTTGGTTGGAATGGCTTTGGCCGTGTTTGGTGACCAGATCTGAAAAGACACACAATATACCCCAGCTGGGAATGCCGTAGTCTCACTGGCTCAAAACACTCGGAAGCAGTTGGAAAAAATTCACACTATAAAAAACACGTTCAGTACTTTACCTGCATGTACCTCAGTATCTTTCAGTATCTTTTGTCATCCTTCTAATCAAGTATTCCCCATTCACAACTATATTGCTCACTATTTTCATACTCTCTCTTACAAAAACCATCACTTAAATTCATCATTAAGGCGATGCATTACGTCGTGTAATATTTAAAATTGAGCCGCTATCAATAACAACCCTTACGTAGATGGCGTTAAGGTTTAAATTCCCGCTTAACACCATCCGCCTGTTTGAATTTATGCAAGAAAAAAACATGGCCAAAAAATGTTAAGGCATAAATATTTAATTTTTTAATAAATAAAATTATAAACGAAAATGGCTTCGTAAGTAGGAGATTTTTAACTTTAAAGCAGTTTTCATAGGCTTTTAAATATTTTTTTTCTGGGCTTATAAAAAGACTTATCTAGAAAATACTCGATTATTTCAAAGGCCAAGATGTATTCTACTCGCAGTATTTAATTAAAGCAGCTGAATCATTTGTAGGCGACCAAATTTTCAAACCAAAAACACATGATTTTGAATTACTACGTATGGCATCGCCTTAGCTCATTCTTCGTACATACTTCGTTCATCCTATACACAATCGAGGGCGTTACAATAGTTTAAATCATTCTTAATAGAAACACCAATATTGTCGACAGGAAAACTGTTAAAAAGTTCAAGTTAATATTTTGAATATAATTTAACTCTTTTAGAGATAATTGCACTCCCTTAGTATCAAATAAACCGTTTATAAATTGAACCACAAAATTATTATTAACTCCACACAGAGCCTGTGTCATCTAACGATCGCGATGGATCTTTTTAAGGAAAGATATGTAGGTGTTCTGCGAAGGAAAAGAATATGAGGGGTCGGTAGGAGTCTGCGGGTTAGTGTGTAGAGTAGTTACCGACGTATTTATTTATTTTCTTTATAAATTCATATTATCAAATTTTCAACTAACTAACTAACCATCACGCCGTTTCCCCGCAGAGGTAGGCAGAGAGAACGGACCGCAAAACAACTCGGTCTTGGCACACACTCCTTGCCTCATTCACATTCATACATCGTCTCATACATACTCTTCTATTGTTCTGACTCTTGACATGGCCCGACTCAAGTATCTATTCACTTGGTCGTGCCATGTCTTCCTCGGGCGTCCCCGACTTCTGCTACCATTCAAATTTGCATCGCATATTTTCCTTACACTCCTTTCTTCGCTCATTCGCTCTACATACCCAAACCATCTAAGCGTTCCTTTCTTAATCTTACTCATTACGCTTACATCAGCCTTGCACTCTTTGCGTATCTCCACATTCCTCACACGATCAAACATGGTTTTACCACACATACGCCTCAGGGATCTCATTTCAACAGCATTTAATCTACTTTCATCCTTTCTTTGCCAGTTCCATGCCTCATTTCCATACATCAAGGTTGGTACCAGCACTCCGTTGTGGACTGCTAACTTCGCTTCTTTGGACATTTTTTTGTTAGCGCCAACTGCGTTCAGTCCTCCATTAACGGAATTACCTGCATTTACCCTTCTTTCAATATCTCTGTCAGCCTTCCCATGTCTCGTAAACATACTTCCTAAATACACAAACTCATCCACCTGCTCCAAGTATTCCTCATTCACAATTATATTGCACACTGTTTTCGTACTTTCTCTTTCAAACACCATTACTTTAGACTTACTTACATTCATCATTAACTTATTCTTCATGCATACTTCGTTCATCCTAGAGACGAGAGACTGTAGATCATCTATACTATTAGCAATCAGCACCGCATCATCAGCATACAACAGGCAACATACTTTCAAATTATTCAAATCCGCGCCCAATACCACCTCTTTCAATTCTCGCATACAATTATCCATGTTTAGATTGAATAACCACGGTGAAATTACGCAGCCTTGTTTAACACCTTTGTGATATCAAACCACCCCGTAAAACCACCGTTTACCCTAACACATGCAACGCTTCCCTCATACAGAGACGCAATTGCCTGAATCAGATTTGTATTCACTCCATACTTGGACAACACCTTCCATAGCTTTTTCCTGTCGACTCGGTCGTATGCTTTTTGTAGATCTATAAAGGCACAGAAAAGTTTCTGGTTTTTTGCCAGAAACTTCTCAGTGAGCATACGCAATGAGAAGATCTTGTCCATGCACCCCCTTCCACTCATAAAAGCACCTTGCACATCTCATATTTTATCCTTTGTTTCCTTTTTTACTCTTTCAATTCAAATTCTACCACACAGCTTGCCAACTGAACTTAACAGGCTAATAGCCCTATGATTCCCACATTCCATACGTTACCCTTTACCTTTGTATAATGGCATGATCACAGCCCTTCTCCAATCTAAAGGCGTGTAACCTTCCTTTAAACATCGGTTAAAAAGATTGCACAACCATGTGAGAATTATACGGCTACCTCCTTCAAAATATTCAGTAGCAATATTGTCGAACCCGACAGCCTTACCATTCTTCGTACATTTAATCAAGCTTTCTATCTCATCCATGCTAATTTCGGCAACATTCACTCCATCATCATTCATATCTGATTCGCCGCTGGAATCACTGTTACTCACTTCGCTTTCGAAGACTTCCTCGAAATACTTCATCCATCTCTCTTTTATTTATTCCTCATTCGTCAACATTTTTCCATCTTTCGATTTTATCACTTTCATGCTTCCGTTTTCTGGGCCACTCCGGGACCTTTTGACTTCCTACCAAAACAACTTAATGTTTTCTTGGAAATGGTTTGTCATTTTCATTCTTTCTTCCTCTTTCAGGCGTTTCTTTTCTCATTTAAAATTTTAAATATTCATATTATATAATTTAATTCATATTTTTATTTAAAATTCATATTATTTATTCATATTGTCAAATCCTACAAATCAGAGTAGCGTTGGTAAATAAGTTTTAATGATTTGTCTTATATGTAGTGTTGTTGTAATTTCTTTTTTACTTTATGTTACTCTTACGTTTTACTAATATTGCTTCATATTTAGTTGTTTTGTTTTTATTTAGTTTTTCTTTTCATTATTTCTAAATATTTTATCATTATACTTGTAATCACAATTTTACAATTGTTTATTTTGTACCTTCTTTACTATGGATTATATCTATTGACTGTCAGTATCTCCTGTATAGTACAGATATTCTCCTATGTACAGATACAGTACAGATACACTGCACAATGTATCACTTCTACGTAAAAGCCTTTTTAGGCGTATATATATATAAATAAATAAATAAATATTATAAATTCGTAGGAAATGTTTATATCATTGAACAATTTAAATTTAGACCTATATTAAAATTATCATACTGTTTTTCAATTGTGCTGTTAATCTGCTATTCAAACTTATTTTACAGGAAAAAGGTAGGAATTGTAATGAAAAAAAATAAAAAAAATAAAAAAAGTTTTTTGACATATTCGATCGAATGTTATTTTTTTAAGAATTTTATGAATTAAGAGAGGTTTGTGTTAAACAAATCAATTAATCCAACCCTCCCATTGCGGTGCAAGGCGATGGGTCGAGAGTCCGGCTGGAGGGGTCAAAAGACCTCCCTTAACCGACCTCTCCTGATCTGCCGAAGACCTGAAAAAAACTCACCCCATGAACCCGGGCACCACTGCTAAGTTACCAAACATAGCGTAGCATTTGCGGTGACTTACTACAGAGATTGGTTATTTATATATCCATACCCACCTCCCATATAAAAACATTAAGATAAATCAGAGTTATTATTTATTATTATTTATTAGATAATTTATATAGCGCCGCTTTTGTGAGATATCACCTCAGGGGCGCTTTACAGTTGATGCAGGTATTACAAAAAATATAAATATTACAAAAATAGAGTGAAGTTAAGTTAAGTAAAATGAAGTATAGGAACAGGTGACAGATTTATCAGATTGATCTATGAAATTTACATAGCGTCACCATAATTTTTGCTCTAAAATCCATGTTGCCATAGAAATCAATTAAAAAAACTATTTTTATTAAATTTATAGAATTTGTTGGCAGACTGTACTTGCGGAGAGTACCAGCACAACAGGTAATACAGCACTGGGCAAATTAATAAGATGCACGAGTAGTTTTTTTACGTTCGGCGTGTTTCTATATTCTTACAGCACTGGTCCTGTTAATTGAAACAAAGCATTTGAAGTGGTATAATAATTGAGAAGCGAAGTGTTTCAAATATATTTTAATAATGTTTCCTACTCGTTGTATTGAAACAGATGATGCAACCGCAACCTTTCAAGTTTTGAAAAAATATTGATAAAGTTTGAAAAATTTTTTTTTATGTATTATGCCGTGGAGGTAACGCAACAAGGCATAACTCCCCAAAGATAAATCACTATAATTCTTTTGGCCGTGAAAATCTCAAACCATATCTTTGAAAAATTTTTTCGAAAGGTGTGATTCTGTGCATTCAATTTTCTTTCGGGTGGCCGTGCGTTATTCCTACGTAAAATCTGGTACAATGATATAAATAAAAAAATGTGTCTTTTTCAAAATTGTAACTGATTGTTTAAAAAATCCAGATGAGCGATAAAATAAGTACTTACCGTTCTACTTTTTTCCTCCAATTTGAACGCTACCTACCGCAAACTACCGGAAGCTATCGAATCTGCTCCCCGCGCACTATTTCGTTTCGACGATACATGAGAACGCATGACTATCCCGGGACTATTCACAAGTCTGCATCAGTCATCAAATGTCATCAAAATCATAAAAAAAAAAAAAAAATAAAAATAAAAACTTCTTTTCCAACTTGTCTCATATCACGAAAATTAAAATTAAGTGTTGAACATAAACATGTTGTCTTATAGATAATACCTAAGATAAATAAACTTGCACACAAACAATAATATGTATTAAACAATCTATATTAATTATGTTTAAATTTTAATCTTAATGTTAAATATTTTTAATTTTTATTTGTATCTTTTTAATATACATATACTTTTTCTTTATTTTTCAGTTTACTTTTAATTTTAATATACTTGTTTTTAGTTTTATTTATCATTAAATTTGTTTTTCTTTCTTTTTTCTCTAATTCTTTCTTATGTTTCTATAAAATAGTATTTTTTAGTTCTCCTAAGTTATTTTTATTATTACTTCATTATGATTTATACTTACATACTTATGTTACTATAAGTATTTTTTAGTTCTTTTATGTCATTGTTATTATTATTTCATGTATAACTACCACAACACGGGCATTAGCCTAGTATGGTAGTTAAAAAAATGTCTAAACATGTAACTTGTAAACATTTATTAAATAAAAAAAAAAAATAAATAAAAAGTACTAACAATATAAATTATCCTTAGTTTCCTTCCAAATAAATAATATATTTTTTAAATTTTGGAATAACCTAGTAAAATCTCAAGTTGTAATATTTAATCATTGAAGACAATATTTACGACTCTCGTCTAAAACAATAAACAAAAATACTAACAAGTTCCTGCTTTCAATTCCTAGATGAAACCCAATATTTTAATGTTTCACATCTTTCGTTTAAGAGTCAGTTAAATAATTTATTGTAACTCCTTATAACACTGAAAACAAGTGTTTTTCAACTTTTTTGAATGCGCTACCCCTTTACAAATTGAAAAATTCTGCGACCCCCATGGGCCAATTAAAAAACGATGTCAGTGATTTTAAAAACTGCAATTTTTTTTTTTTAGACATAAATATCGAAGAACTGAGCAACAGAACAGAACTGGCAACGGAGGCTTTAAAATTATTAGTGCCATTCGCCACTTTTCACCAATGTGAATTAATGTTCTCTTCAATGGAGGACATAAAAACAAAAAAACAAAAGATATAGGCCTCAATTAGAAAATGATTTAGTTCTTCGCGTCTCAAAAATAGAACCACAGCCTTCTCATCGATATTGTAGTTTTTTTACCATGGTGTAGAACCTAAAAAACCTTGTATTTTCTTTAATCCGCGACCGCACGTGTAACGCTTTGCGACCCACAGGTTGAAAAACACTGCTGTATACTGTCTTTATACCCGTTAAATCCGAGGATTTTGTAATTCACTGTAAGTAGAGGAATAAATTAAATTATGTCAATTTCTCTGAAATTTGTAAATATTTTATGAAAATCTTCACTTTCATTTTCTCGTTAAGTCAATTAATTTATAATGTCAACTCAGAAAATTTACAGCGTTTTTTTTGTAATGAGTAATTTTATAATCTATATATAAATGAATGTTTCTTTAATAAATTATTATAAGCAATAATCATTAGCATGAAACACGAATAAAATGAAAAAAACTTCCGACGAAAAATAAATGCAGCCGACGGGAATTGAACCCGCACCTTCTGATTGATTATTACTTATACTAATTGGTTATCTTTTGTGTTTTGCATAAAAACCCTATTTAATAAAAGTAAGAATGTTTATTTGTTTATCCCGTACGCGTTCTTATCTGATTTAGATGATATTCGTATGCGTATGTTGTTTGGGTCAACTTTGATTGCGCGACTTGTTGATTGAAAAATCCTAGAAGTGTAACCTATACCGACTGAAAAAATGCTATTTCTCAGTGACTTTTGGCATTAATCACTATCATCAATAAACACATTCCAAAGGGCGTGTATTGTTGGGTCAACCCTAAACTTTTTGACAGCTAAAACTAAAACCATTTAAATCAACTTTTCGAATCTTAATTGTTTGTTTTTCACTACGGCGATACTTATTTTTTCCTCCACTGAAAAGTGCCGTAAATGTACTTTATTTGAATTGAAAACAAAAAATCTGTTTGAAATAAATAAAATACAAATTAATTTTTGTTATTTGTTTTTGGGGTATTATGCCGTGTTGCGCTAACTCCTTCTTTAGCCTGGCTAAAGTTAGCGCAACACGGCATAATACCCCAAAAACAAATAACAAAAATACTTTTGGCCGTGAAAATCTTAAATCATATTTAAATACAAATTAAATTTAATTTAAGGGATCACGTCGGACCTCGATCCCGTGACGTGGGTTCATAGCCGAGGGGCAACCGTTCAGCCACGGGGGTCATATTATCTTAAATTGGGCTAGGTTAAGCTACAAAAAAGGAAAGGAAAATACTGAAATAGAGAAAAAAAGACATTATTTCTCAATTAATTTCTTGCAATATTAATCTTAATTTGAATGGAACAGAACTGAAGTCAAGTCAGAGCTACAATAGATTAAGCACAGAAACTATGTTGCGTTGGCACAAAGTTCCATTTGACATAAAATAATTGGATTTTAATGAAGAGGACGGTGCCAGAGAGCTTATTTAGCTTTCAAAAGTCGTTGGCCGTTTAGCGGTTTGGCGTAGGTAAGAGAACTAGCAGTGTTATTAGTGTTACTGAATTAAACCGCTATAATTTGTAGTAACTTGAAGTTGAATTGTATTCAATAGTTTGGCTCTCATTCTATAAAGCACAGCAACTTTATATTGATAAATGATTCAATTCAACTTCTGGTTGACCCAAGCCATAGTAATGGTTTGGAACAACATACCCGTCTCCTGTTACCAAATATCGATTGGAAGATTTAGACATCGCCATCGTATCGAGTACTAAATATTTTACCTGTATTTTATTTTTCAAGTTTGGCCAAAATAGTACCTACCTAGTATTTACATAGAGTAAATGGTAAAAATTCTAGCCACTCATGTGGTATCAGGAATACCAACAGAAGAAAATGACATCAACAGAAATTATTCCGGCTGCCATCCCATACAACGAAAGCAAATGTTCATTTTACGTAATTAAAATGCTAAAATTAAAAATTTCCGAAAAACTGTCAGTTTCTTTTTATTGTAAATAGAGTGGATCAAAAGGTTTTATTAAAAAAATATTTCGTTTTATCCGTGGCCAGCCATACCGAATATTAACCTTTATATTTTGAGAGCCTGATTTATAAATACTTCGAAAATTGTGGAATTTGGCTTTAAAAATTTCATAGCTTCGTAATTAATTCCATGACTACGTAACGCGTACGAATGCAGTTTTGCAGAGTTATTCCAGGCTGCGGTCTGATGAGTGAAAATCGCCACGACGACAACCAACCTCCGGTAGGAGAAATCACCATAAGAAAAAGAAGAATATTTTGTTTGAATTAATTTATGATGCTTACAATATTATTATGGAGAGCTGGACACCCCTAACTTGTTGAAATTAACTGACTGTCATCAAGAGGTACCTACACTTTTTAAAACATCACCCTAAATTCAGTGGTATTATTATTGCCAACTAGCTGATGTGTAACCGGCGTTACTCGGGGTTATGAATGGTTTGGAGTAAAGTTTTGAGGTTGTTAATTCTAGTGTACCTCAAAACTTTATTAATTCATATTTTAGTAAGCTTGTCGAATTCCGCTGCATGCAAAGAGTTTTAAAAAACAACACTTGATTTTATCTAAATATCTACCGGAGAACACTTATCAACACGATTTAGGGTAAAATAAAATAGGTTTTTAGGACGTTTTCTTGTTGTACCGGACAGCAGGTCGATGTACCTACATAATTATTAAAATAATTGAGGAAATGAATATTTACTGTTATCACGCATTTAACGACGCCGAATTCCTTTTGAAGCTTATCACCGGACACGTATCATGTGTCAAATGAGATTTAACCGTAGTAATTAAAATTTGGTTATTTTTATTGGTTTCTTAATGCTCTCATGCATCCTGTTTAGAGATAAGTAATATAATTGCTGTACATTAACACGTGTTGAATTTGAACTCAATAAATATGCAAACAGCTGGCACAACCAGTCAGTTGTCCGACGACATTCGCAAGTTGTGTTTCTTTGAAAATCCTTACCCAAGGTACCCCCAGAGGAAACCGGCATTTACAGTCAATGTCAATGGCGTAGGTGTCCAGTACACTTGTACTATTTAAAACTTTTTCGTACTAAGCGTGCATTGGAATTCGACAACTTTATCAATATTTTTAAGGTGGAAATAAAATGATTCTAAATGATTGAAAAGTTTAATTTTTAAAGTTTTTGCTACACTTGAATGTGCCACGTCTTCCTCGGGCGTGTCCGTTTTCCATCATACTCGTAGATAAAGCGTTAGGTCTTCCTCAGACGTCCCCAACTGTTTCAACCATTTACTACTGTAAACCGGATTGTTACTATTAAAAAACTACAATATATCAACTTTTATTCGACTCCGTATCTCATTCTATAAGAACAAACTTTGATTTTTCAGTAAAATCGGTCCAGTAGTTATGCAGTATATAGGCGACAATCAAACAAACAAACATTTATTTTTATATATAAAGATAGACTATCTAGAAAAAGAACGTTAAAAATAATATCAATTTATACTATTGTTTGAATTTCATCTTCATTATATTTCGCAGCTGCCTATTTTAACTAAGAATTAAGTCACATATTAGAAAAACTGTTTTGTATATATAAACTATAGAGTTATTATTTTTTTTTGGTAAACTAATGTTTAAGACAAGATTTTTTATGCATAGCACAAAGGGTAACAATTATTTTACAAGCAATAATTATTCGCCTGAAACACTCATCCACATTGAAAATTAAAATAAAGTTGGTTGTTTCCAGGTGAAAAAATGTAACAAGCAGTAATTGTTGAATGAAACATGTGATGGACTCGCCCTGGGATAAATTTTTTTTATTGTTGATTTATTATGGTGGGAAAGAAATTTTCAGTTGGTCTCACGATATATGAGATTACCAGATGTTGGACAACTGATTTTAAAACAAGTGTTTAGATTTATTAGGGTAGAGAAAAAAAAATAGGAACATGCACTGTATCGGCAGAGACCTCCGTGATGGTGGTTGATAATAGTAAGCCGAGCTAAAATGCTGGTGGGCCAACACGCCACTGGACTGGGGGTAGTCAAGTTTCATCCTTTGAACAAAGAGTTAGACATTTCACTGGAGGAGTAACAATTTATTGGTTTTGAGACGATTTAAAATTAATGTGACAGGTTCTAGGGCCATAATTGATGTGTTCCTTTAGTGCATTTCTGTCTTTTGAAAACAAAAAGCATTCAGAATTCAAAAGAACATAAATTAGAAATCGCATATGGTGATTTGGGGGGGGTTGGTTTGAGAAGGGGGAGTCTGGATTTGAAAGCGCGGGGAGACGGTCGGGACAGTGAGCGTTGAAGATCGGAAGGAGGAAGTCGATAGTCGTGGTTAGAAAAAGCGGTTCAAGACAGTGAGCGTTGAAGATCGGAAGGAGGAAGTCGATAGTCGTGGTTAGAAAAAGCGGTTCAAGACAGTTAGCGTTGAAGATCGGAAGGAGGAAGTCGATAGTCGTGGTTAGAAAAAGCGGTTCAAGACAGTTAGCGTTGAAGAACGGAAGAAGGAAGTCGATAGTCGGTGGTTAGAAAAAGCGGTTCAAGACAGTTAGCGTTGAAGATCGGAAGGAGGAAGTCGATAGTCGTGGTTAGAAAAAGCGGTTCAAGACAGTTAGCGTTGAAGAACGGAAGAAGAAAGTCGATAGTCGAGGGTGAAAAAAGCGGTTCAAGAGAGTCAGGTTTTGAAAACGTTGGGAGGCGGGAAATAAAGTCAAGGGGGTCAGAGTTTCAAGGTCTGGGAGACGGTCAGGAATAATCAGGATCGGTCAGCGTTTTAAGATAGTCGAGTTAGTAAAAACTAGGAAGCGCGTCAACAAGAATTAATCGTCGGGACGCGAACACGGCTAAAATCATTTAGTGTAGAAGGTGCGGTTTTCTAACAGCATGAGTTTTCTGCATGTGATTGTGTTTGTTTTTTTATAATTATTTGGATTGTTGACACTAAGATGTATCGGTAAGTCTATTATAATCTAATTATTAACACTTATTTCCTTAATGTAAACCAAATAATCCAATTGTATTTTGAAGTAAGGGTATTTAACTTGAGCACTATAGGTACCCGTTAGGGAAGGAGGCCATAAATTACGAGACCTGGCCATTAAAAAAGGGACGAAGAACGGTTACCCTGAAACCGCTTTAGATCATCCAACAATAGACATTGTTTATGAGCTAGACTATTTTATGCAATTTAAAAATTATTTAATAATTCTCCAGTAATAATATTTAACGATTAGGTTATACGGAATTCATAAAATATATTTAATTAAATATAACTTATTCAAACATCACTCTTTTCATTCATTTTGATTCGGGATAACGCAGCGGGTTACAGCTAGCCGCCGGGAGAATTCATCTGTCTGGCATTCCTATTCTATGAAGTGAGATTTTCATTTTTCATAAGTTTGGCGGGGACGGAGTGTACGAATTTTCCGTAGGCTGTCCTATCTTACCAAAGCGACAAAAGCGAAGGGAACGAAATTTGTGATTGGCTTGCCTAATAGGGACTCTTGTGTTAGCAAAGTCGATAACCCTGGATACCGATATAACGTCTATTTTAGTATAGCAGCGCCGGCTTTTTCCCCTGCTATTGGTGTGGTTGAGTTATTCCCGTAAAAGCACCGGTTTCTGTCGAAGGTGTTGGCGGACCAGCCTTAGATAGTCACCCGGAATAGACCCCTGTTTCGAGTATTTTCAGCTGGTGAGAGGACGCTTTCACGGAGTTCAGATCGAAGGGAACGAAAATTGCTAATGGGCTTTCCTACTTGAGTTAGCTGGTAGACGAAGGAACAAAGCGGATAAGGGCTATGCTATTCTTGTCTGGCGTATGGAGAGGATTTTCTCGCTGACAGAACGAAGGGATCGTGACGAATATGAAGTTGTTTCGGCGATTTCTGACGTCCTTCCTGTTAAATTCAATAAGTATTTACCCCACTATAGGAGGAGAAGTCATCCAGAATTAGGTTGGAAATTGACTCCGACTGAAACCGTTTGAGCTGACGGAGATCGGATGATTTCAGATTCACGACCTGATGATTCCAGTATCCCTGATCCTTAGCGCCGGAAGTCGAGGATATCAATTTCTACCATTCTTTGATATTTGAAGCGAACGGAGGGTAACAAACGATAGAGCGAATGACCATGACTTTGAAGTTGGGTAAAATCTCCCGTCTAGGAAACATTCGTTATGTCGGATGGACGCCCTCATCCAAATTAAATATTGACATGACTATTTTGAGTGTGGACGAAAGACTTGAAGTATGTTCTGTATTGTACATATGATAAATATGTGTCATTACCTCTACTGGAACGAGAAGCTGTATAGACTGGAGCCAGGAGCTATTTGGAGTAGCGTGACTGCAGAGGCGAAGTCGAACAAACTGAAGCTGAATTCATCATTACTTTTACGAGCGTAAACCAGAGGGGTGTTCACGGGACTCCCGAACTCCTGACGTTGCTGATGCAAACCACTTCAGTATATGTTTATGTTTGAGGTTAGTAGAGTGGACTCCTAATTTTCGGCATGCTGGCGAAGCTCAACTCATCATCGATTTGGGGGAGGTTGACGCGACCTTAACCTCGCGCTACCCACGTGACCCAAGTGGTTCCTGACACCAGGCTATCATGCCACCGGACCGGAGCAGCCCCTTGTACCTAACGGTATAAGATGAATCTTCATCATTCATCATCAACATCAACATCAACAGTTACCACCAAGGACCCACATTCCACCTTCATCACCCTCCGGCAGGAGGCAAAACATGTCATTATTTCATCTGTCGCTGAGCGATATTCAATTCATTTCTGGAGGTGTTGGGATTGGACCATCAAATTGGCTGCTCTCGAGCTGGTCACGTTGATGGATGGGATTTGGACGGAGACCAATCGAAAGCAACACATGTTTTGTCTCTAGCTATTCCCGAAAATACCTACTCATAGAAATAACTCACAAAACTAACAATCCATAGTCAAATCATTAACTTAGAATCTTGTGCATCTTGAATTGAATTGTCTATAGTGAATTTCATGTACTTAATTTGTAATTAATTGTCTCATTATATTAGCACATTATCAACTGCAGCAACCGGAAACGTTTAGGCGAGCAAACAAGGTAGGAAAAGGTAGTTAAAATCAGGGTAGTCGGTCATTGTCTTATTTTCAAACCATACAGAATGTAACACGCCTCATCTAAAAAGAACCAAAGTTACCACAACCAATTAAAAGGATCCTTCAATGAATTAATCCCTGTCGAAACAAAAAATTGACACAACGTGACATATTAATTCGTTAAGATTGAAGGGTTGATAAACCGTGAGAAGAGCCAAATCAAACTAACAAAAGATTAATCCGTTAATAAGAACGTTGAGGGAGGGTGAAAACATTACAAACACTAGTAAATATTGAATTATTTCGCGGATAAGAGATAAGCCGCCATAGCTCAGTGGTCAGAGCTGTCGACCGGAAATCGAAGGGACACGGGTTTGAGTCCCGTTGGCGTCATGTATCTTTTATCAGGAGGTTTTTCAATGTAGATGAGTGTTTCAGGCGAATAATTATTACTTGTAAAATAATTTAAACTATAGAGCTTAATAAAACATGTTTTATATGTTTAAACTGTAGGGCTTAATGAAACAGATTTAAAAAAAACTGTTTGTAAGTTTTATCGAACATATATCTTACCTAAATATTTAACTTAATAAATAAATACATCCACACACCTATAAAACATTTATTTCATAGACGTGTCACAAAAATAGTCAGCTTTCACAAATATTAAGGGCATTAAAAAAATTAAATCAAATAAATGAAAATAAATTACTTTGTCTAAGCTACTTTTAATTAATAATAATCTACATGTTTCAAAGCCAATGGCTTCTTTGTCAGAATTATGAAAATTATCTAATTAATTAATTTTCATTATTTGACGAAGAAGCCATTGGCTTTGAAACATGTAGATATTAATTAAAAGTGATCTGTACAAAGTATTTCATATCCATATAATTAAAATGACACCAAATAGTAATTTTGCAACTATTACAGATTTTTTTTTTAACTAAACCAATGTTTTTTTACATCGGATTTTTTTTTCTTTTCCTACCAATACCATAATTTTCGTTGTTATTTATTTATATGTAGCATAATATTTTTCCTTCTCCATATCTATGTGCTTACTGATCTTCCCTTTCTTCTTCGACAATTGATTAAGTTATGCTATAAATGGTATCAAGAGACGTACCGTCCTTATTTGTGCTTATATATAGTGATTCGAGGTTATTCGGAGTAAAAAAATTTGTTGACATTTTGGTCACTGGTGAAATTTTTTTCCAATAAAACATTAAAAAAAATACTAACGAGGATTGAGCGGTTTCTCGGCCGAGTCACCAACGACGACATAAATGAAAGATTTTTTATAATTCTAATTAAAAATATATATAAATAACATGATATCAGCATTGCATTAGCGCCCTTGAGGTGATTTTGCACAAAAAAACGGCGCTATAAAAATCATCCAAATATGATTATTATTATCATTTTTACTAAAAATAAGGTCAGTAATAACTGGTCAAAGTTCTGCTGGTCAAAACATCTTTACCACATGTATATAACGTGCGATTATGTTTTGGTCATAATATTCAATTTTGTCTATTATAACATAGAGCTATACCTAGAATTGCGAGCAAAAATGCACCAATCTGAACATTGATTCATTTTGAAAACACACCTTAATTGAAATCATAACAACACGTACAAAATTAAGTATCTAAAATGTTACAAGAATGTTACTTCCTAACAAAATTTTTTTTTTTATTTTTTAAACTTCCGATTTAGTTGTCCGGGTTAAGTCTTCCCCAAAGGAAAAACTTAACCCTTCCACTCACTTTTCCACAAATGATCAGCTAGTCAATCAACACTATGTAAGTGCATTATATAAGTAAAATAAATACAAAACAATACAAGAACAACAACACGTCAAATCACCAGATATCAAATGGGAAAAAAAATTCACCGTCTCCAGATATTTTCATATCAGAGGGTTCGGCTCGGTAGAACTTCTAACAGGGCCTATAAATCCTACTGATCCCTCAACATAAATATTTAAAAAATCTTTTGTTATCCTACATGTATTCAAAATGACCGACTTTTGCATCTTTATATATAAATTTTTTGATAGATCTAATACGCCTAAATTTTTAATTAGAGAGCTAGGTAAATATGATTATAATTTGATGGGAATCCTACCGACAACATTTGAATCCACGGAGAGTAAGCTCCCTGCCGATAAGCTACAAAGTTAATTGTTATTTACCTAAAACGATAAGGTATTTAAAGCCCATGAATTTTCAACACGCGTAATTTTAAAAGACGCTGAAATTTTCAGGCGAAATTTGCAAGTGATGAAAACTACCCTGCCCTTTCGAATGGGTATAAATTTCCCTTCTATTCCTGTATAAATGTGATAAGAATTCTCTTACCCAGCTCTACAAATTGTCCTCCTCAGCACATAATTTAACAGAAGGTCGGATTAGATTATTTCGGATGGAAATTGGTCAACTTTTTTGGTGTCAGTGCCTAACAGGGAGTGCGGCGGGGATAATTGGCGAAGAGCCATCGGACAATTCAGGGAAAATAATAAAGTCCGAATGAGTTTATTACTTCGTTACTAATATGGGAGATTTGTAAGTTTTTCAATTATTATTGCAAACGGGGCATGCTTTGTGCTGTTATAAATTGCGTACATATTTTGCAGAGATGCAATGCTGGTTTTGATGTTATTGTAAAACCTTTCAACTCGTTTATTATATAATATTAACAACCCTAAATAATTATACTGACTACGACTTTATACTTAAATTGAGATACTGAAACTTTAAGCAAGTGATACAAATTAAAATGTTTTATTTTTGTATTATTTGTTTCACACTTTCTTCACAAATTCAGTTCAAATATGAATACATATTATCCTTGGTGAAGGTCACCTGTATTTTTCAAGCGGGTATGGGTACCAGTGCCCCGGGAACCATTTATTGGGTAACAAATATCCATGCCATAGATCACTCCATTTAGTTCGCTAAGTCGGGTGACTTAGAAGGAGTCCTTTTCATGGGGTGAGGTTTGTCTAGGTCTCGGCGGTGGATGCATCTATGCATGCACCTACTACGTGGCGAGCTGAATCGGGTGAGACTGGTTGAGGGATATCTTTTGACCTCTTCAGCCGGACTCTCTCGTCGAATCTTCTTGTACCGCAGTAGTAGGGATAGATTCATACGTCCGTCACTCCTGGTCACTTTGAACTCCAGAATCATACCTGTGATCTGCCGAGAAGTTCCTCTCTTTCATTTCCATTAAAAAACCCTTCCACACAGCATCTCAAAAGATGACATAGGTCCTGAAAGATTTTTTCAGAGCCCCCTGTGTGGAGTTAATGTAAAAAATACATTTTCCTTTCCTTTTAAAAAAGTTATGTAGGCTAAAACCAGATGAAGGTGATATCTAAAAATACATTTAATTGCTGTACCATAAAAACATATCAACAATTCCGATCGAAAATTTTTTTCTGACATTATCTTTTAAACAATTTCAATTTCTACTATTTAATTGTCTTGAAATCTTTATTACCTTTAAGTAATTTGAGTCCCTGCCGTAAATACAATTAAAACCTACATAATAAGTTTCAACTGTTTATTTGTAATAATCTCCGAATAAGTCTTCAAAAGGTAATTATGAAATTCTTAGACTTGGTAATGTTTATTATGATTTTGATGATATTTTTACTGCCTAAGTAAAATTTAATTTATTTTTTACCTTGCAATATAATTTTCTTTTCTTTATGTAACAATTTAAATTTGGAGTCCGATTCGAACCGCGGTCAACAGTGGTTGTGTGTACCTTACTATTGCATAGTGCCATTCGCCCGTTCCTGCGCCGCGTACAGATAAGAGATTATTGTTACATTTTATTTAATTTTGTTTATCGTATACCTATTTGTTTGCATTCCTGCTTACGGCTTTTGTTTGTACAGTCAATGAAATAGACTGCGTATTATTTTTTCAGTTTAATTTTTAAAAGTTAAGTTTTTTTATATAATGGAGGAACACGAGGATAGGCCTCCCGACCCAGGGTCGATATTGGATTTTTCTGATTCGGAATCTAATACGAGCCAGGTTTCTGTTACGCTCCCATCTCGAAAACGACGACCATCGCGTAGCCTTCACATTCCATCGAAAGTTAAATCTATGCCACCGATTCAACAAACCTCGACCTCTAACGACCTTAACACAAATAGTAACATCCAGCCAAGTACTTTAACTAGCAATAATGCAAAAAGTACTGACTTACTTTATCCTGCTTCAGCTTCCGGTCCATTTATCGTTAGTGTTCAGAGAGCTGAACAGGGAAAACTTATTCATCCTATAGATTTTGGAAAATTCGTATTTGACTCAAAAAATAAAAACCTTGGTATTGTTAACGGTTCAATTAAACCGGAAGGGCGATATAAATTATCTATCGAGTTTAACACTGCCGCTTCCGCAAATGGATTTGTAAAAAAAATTGACTCGCTCTCAAATAATAAATATAAATCGTTTATCCCTACATTTAACCTTTCGAGAATGGGTCTTGTGCGAGGAATTCCCGCGGATATCCCAGAGGCTGAAATTGTTGATGCTTTGAATAATTCTCATGGAACCCCGAAAGTATTAAAAGCACGTCGACTGAACTACAAGGATTCTACTGATGGAAACACGATTTGGAAACCTTCCCAGTCTGTTGTTGTTACATTTGAGGGACAATCCCTACCGCCTCGTGTGTTAATTTATTATACCTCGCTTCCCGTCGAAGTTTATAAATTTCCAACAATTCAATGTTTCAATTGCTGCCGGTTCGGACATTCGAAATCCGTATGCCGCTCCCCCCCACGTTGTTACTATTGCGGAGAAGGTCACCCATTTGATCAATGTCCGAAATCTTCCAATGATCCCATTTGCATTAACTGTTCGGGTGCACATACCGCGGTCAGTCTAGCCTGTCCGGAATTAACAAGACAGAAGAATATAAAACATAAAATGGCTACCGACAACATTTCGTACTTCCAGGCCTCAAAGTTAATCTCTCCTGCGAAAAAATCATTCGCAGAGATGACATCGTCCTCAGCTCCTTTCCAAACAACCACCTTTTTAAATTCAACGTCATCTTCTCACAGAGAAACCATTCTCAAGCCAGTCAAACCCAACCCAAAATATACACCTTACCTTGATAAAAAACAATTGAATAATATTTTGGCCAGCCCGAATGGGAATGCCAAATCCCAGACGCCCAATGGGTGTGCCATTAATGGCAATACTTCCCCTCCTGCTCTCCCCGAAATAATGAATAATAATTCTTTTATACAAACATTAATTACCCTTTTAATTTCTATCCTCACAAACAACAATACTGTACCGTCCAACGCTGCCGATTTCATTAAATCTTTATTATCTTGCCTCCCCAATGGCTCCGAAACTGAACAAAATTCTTCAGTGGAACAGTAGAAGCCTCTTCGCTAACAAATCTGACCTAATTCAATTACTCGACGAACACGACGTTTCAGTAGCCGCCATTTCTGAAACGTGGTTAAAACCCTCCTTTCATTTAAGAATTCCAGGTTATTATTGTCTCAGACACGACAGACCGGATGGTAAAGGCGGCACGGCTCTGATAATCCATAATTCTATCCCGTTTAAACAAATTAATATTCATACTCCCTCCGACGATATCCAGATAATAGCAGCTGTCTTATCTGATATCACAATATTGTCAATATATATTCCTCCCTCTACGACTTTTATTGAAAATGAATGGGCACCAATCTTAACCCAGATTTGTTCACCTTATATGATCCTTGGAGATTTTAATGCACATTCCCCTTCTTGGGGTAGCGAAATAACAAATCGTTCTGGCCGCAATCTTTTAAATTTTATTGATACCCATAACCTATGTTTTTTAAATGACGGATCTCCAACCAGATTCACCCCCCCTCATCAACGGAAAAGTGCTGTTGATATATCTCTTTGTTCGTATTCGCTAGCATCTAAATGCTCTTGGGACATCCTAAACGATCCCCTCTCTAGTGATCATTTCCCAATTATAATCCGCTTCCACCATCAATTCAACACTTATTCCCCCCCAGTTAAAAATAATCTCAAATTTAGAACGAAAGACGCGAATTGGAGCACTTTCTCTTCTGAACTAGATAACCTTATTAATTTAACAAAATCGTCCCCGGGAGACATCAGAATGCAATGTGAGACGTTTCCTTATATGGTTATAAATGCAGCAGAAAAATCCATCCCGAAACGCAATGCGAACATTAAAATAAAACACTCTACTCCGTGGTGGGACGAGGAATGCACTCGCTCCGTCAACTCTCAAAAAAAAGCAATTTCCTCTTTTCGTAAGTGCATGTCACTAGAAAATTTTTTATCAGTTAAAAAAGCCCAGGCAGAAACCAAACGAATTTTGAAAAATAAGAAGCGCGCTGGATGGCGGAAGTTCTGTGAGAACTTGTCTCCGGAAACTCCCCAGTCTTCAGTTTGGTCTAGCTTAAAAAAATTCGGATCATCGTATTCTCCGCCGAGAATCAAACATATATCAGAAGAAATTCTTATAGGATTTGCGGATAAAATAGCCCCCCCATCAGTTGCCGGATGTGAAGAAATGCCTTCTATTAAGCCGTATCCATCCCACTCTAACTGGCTAGATGCTCCTTTCTCCATTGATGAGATGAAATGAGTGATAAGAGCCCTTTCTGACTCTGCTCCGGGTCCCGATGGAATATTTTATAGTTTCATTAAATCATTTTCTGATATGGCGGTTGAATATTTCTTATCTCTTGTTAATAATATGTTTGAAACAGGACTAATTCCGGATGATTGGAAAACCCAAAAAATCATTCCTATTTTAAAACCTGGAAAAAATCCATCTGAAATTTCGTCTTATCGGCCTATTGCTCTTTCATCATGTTTGATGAAAGTAGCGGAGCGTTTAATAAAAAACAGACTAGAGTGGTTTGTTGAAAGTCAAGATATTATCTCACCAAATCAGTATGGTTTTCGGAAAAAGAAATCTACAATGGATAATTTAAGTTTGTTCACAACTGATATCCGAGTTTCTCAATCCCTAAATTCTTATACATTGGCCACATTCCTTGACCTTTCATCAGCTTACGATGATGTTTTACTGAATGTTTTGAAAGAGAAGCTAATTAAAAAACAAATCCCCCCGAAATTGGTCCAATTTATTATTAATTTGCTCACAGATAGGTCCATTATTATTGAGTCTTCCTCTAAATGCTTAAGGCGCAAACTATGGAGAGGTTTACCTCAGGGTTCTGTTATCAGTCCTCTGTTGTTTAATATTTATATGAGCGACCTAGACTCAGTCATTCCTTTTTCTATCAAGCGACTTTACTTTGCGGATGATATCCTTATATATTTGTTACATAAAAATATTATTCTTGCAGCTAAGGAAATGAATTTGGCTTTACAATATATTAAAAGCTGGTTGTCAATGAATGGGATGAACCTGGCGGCATCTAAAACAAGGGTCGTGGCTTTCACGCGCAAAAGAAAAATTCCCCACTTCTCAATCTCTTTTGATAATGTGCCTCTACAAACCGCTACTCAAATCAAATTCCTTGGTCTTCTTTTGAACCATAAATTATCCTGGCTTCCACACATTCAGATAATTTCTACAAAGTGTGAAAAGGGACTTAATATGATGCGAGCAGTTTCCAGAGTATGGTGGGGATCTCATCCTACCACTCTTAAATTAATGTATAATTCCCTAGTTCGGAGCCACTTGGATTATGGCACATTCCTTTTTGACCCCCTCCCTAAATATTTAGATAAGAAAATGGAAAGAATTCAATCAAAAGCCCTCAGAATGATTATTGGAGCTATGAAGTCTTCTCCAATTAATGCGCTTCAGGTGGAATGTGGGGAGCCTCCATTATATTTCAGAAGGCAATTCCTTGCCAATAAATATATTTTCAAGGCTTTATCGTTATCACATCATCCTATTAAACAAAGTCTTAATCGGTTAAGTGTTAATTTGAATTCTAACAAAAGATTGAGAGAAAAAAAATGTTTTCCTCTCCTAATTAAAAGTTTTCATCTCTATAATTCTCTGTCATCTTCACTCCAATATCTTCAAGAAGTTCCCAATCTCCCTATATACAATATTCCATTTAAGGCAATCACTTTTATGCCAAACACAATAACATCAGACTTTCGGAAGAATATTTTATCTTCCCCAAATAAATTTCAAAATGTGGATGACTGTTTTAAAAGCATTGTGGCTTCAAAATTCCCTGGATTTTCCATCCTTTACACAGATGGTTCCAAATTTGAAAATAAAAGTTGTGGAGCATCGATATATAGTCCAGAATTCAACATCAATCTCACTTATAAATTACCGAAAGAAGTCTCCATATTTACAGCTGAATGCTTTGCAATTGAACAAGCGCTAAATCAAATCCAGGTTCTCAACATTCATCGAGCCTTACTATGTACTGATTCGCTAAGTGCTCTAACTAAAATTATGTCAAATATTCTATGTTATCCGGAAGACAGTATTATATGTAAAATAAAAAATCTTCTCAATTCTCTAAGTGAATCTGGGTTTGAGACGATATTGGCCTGGGTCCCTGCCCATTTGGGTATAGAGGGTAATGAGATGGCCGATTCTCTCGCCAAATCTGGTTCAGATTCCGGAACTATCCCACTAAATTTTAGAATTCCTATCTCCGATGTCTTCCCGATTCTTAAATCCAACATGACTTGTGCCTGGGAAGAAAATTGGGCAGTCTCCAAAATAAGAACTGGATCTTTCTATGCTGGAATTCAAAACCATATCCCTGCTAAGCCATGGTTTCACGGTAAAAAACTTTCAAAACGATTCATTTCATGTATTTCGAGAATGAGAATTGGTCACTGTTCAATTGCATCTCACTTGGCTAGAATTAGAGTTTTGGATGATCCGGTCTGCCAGTGCGGTGTGGAAGAGGAAACCCTCGACCACGTTTTCTTTAACTGTAAAAACCATTCATCTTTCAAGAACATATACCGCCGGCTTATTAAAATCACACACCAGTCCCCCCTTAACATTTCATACATTTTATCTCTTAACAATTCTCGTGTTCATACAGCTTTATATAAGTTTATTAACCTAAATGAATTCAACATTTAATTTGTTTTAGTGATCTAAATTAGTCCAATATTTAATTTGTTTTATTATTCTCCCAATACATATAATTACCGAATTTTTTTATCCACTTTAACTGTTACCGGCACAAAGCACTCTTTTCAGGGTGAAATGCCTAAAACCAAAAAAAAAATTTAAATTTGCTCGAAATTTATTTATTTATCATTTTTCCCTGTTTTACCTGTACCTACTTAACCTTTAAGTGGCTGCGAGGCGCGCGTCGAAACAACCGCGCACAGCTCTTTACTCTTTATTACGGGTTTGTCTAACATAATATTTAGATACATATATAACGAAACGACGAATCTAAAACCTACTTATTTGCTGTGTACCGAATTCATAGTTCAATTGAAGAAAGAGTTCTTACGCCAATTCGACTGCACGAGCTTGCGACAGTGTTGAAAAATGCACAGAAACTACTAGAGAAACACGCGAGAGTGTCATGCTAAAAAAGGCAGTATTTAAAAATTTCGCATTCTATTAAAGGCGATGCACTACGTCGTGTAATATTTTAAATTGAGCCGCTATCAATAACAACCCTTACGTAGATGGCGATAAGGTTTAAATTCCCGCTTAACACCTGTTTTGATTTATGCAAGAAAAAAACAATGCCAAAAAGTGCCTTTTATTTTATTTTGTGGATGTTCAGGCATAAATATTTAATTTTTTTCGATCATTTTATAAATAACTTAATTTGCCACATTATACAATAAAATTATAATAGAAAATGGGTTCGTAAGTAGGAGATTTTGAACTTTAAAGCAGTTTTCATAGGCTTTTACATTATTTTTTTCTGGGCTTCTAAAAAGACTTATCTAAAAAATACTCTATTGTTTCAAAGGCCAAGATGTACCTATTTTACTCGCAGTATTTAATTAAAGCATCTGAAACATTTCTAGGCGACCAAATTTTCAAACCAAAAACACATGATTTTGCATTACTACGTACGGCATCACCTTAAGGAATATTTGCCGCAATCGCGTTACTTTCATTTGAAACTAGTGCTATAATTATTATTTTATATCATTTTTATGCCATCTGCAATTTAAAAACTGGTTTCTGACTCTTTTTTCATTCTCTTTTCTCCCTTTTCTTATAATTTCAATGCAACTTTATATCTACCATATATAATGTAAGTTTTTTCAAGTTTTTTATTTATGCTACCTAAACATCAACAAACTCTTGTTGTCAAAAAATGTTGTAAAAGCCCATCAGGCCAATCTTAAGAAATGATAAAACTCATAATATTTTAACGGATTTGAATAAAAATCGCAACTATTTTATATTAGCTACAGTTTTAGGTCTGTCTGTTGGTCGATTAGACTACGCGGACGTTTTTGTTATTAAAGATCGCGTGACCGCTTGGAGGTAAATAAAATGATTTTAAACTAAAAATTCATATTCTTATTTATGCAAATTGGTTCTTTGAAGGTACCACAAAAAAGATATTACTCGAACATACCTTGAGTTCTGTAAGTAATTGATTGTTTTATTTTTAACAAATCTGACTACGTGCTCTGAATGCTGGGTAGTTAGAGTCACGTGGGGTAACCGTGCGCAATTTTTACATTGGGATTTTTGTATTAAAAAGCTTTAGGTATTTTACTCATTTTTTTGTTTATTAATATGATCGATTGTTAAGGCATCTCAAACAACCATAAAAACCTCATATGGTTCATAAATCAAACAGTTATATAAAAAAAGTTTACATGCATGTCGATTGCGTACACTTACCCCGTGTGCGGGGTAAGTATACGCATACCGTAGGGTAAGTGTTCGCACCGCGAAGAGTTACCCCCCATTGCAATTATCACACTTAAATTGCCCCTTATCGTAGTTTGTGCAGTTCTCATGCCACCATGCTTTACACACAATACATTCTATCCAATCTTCTGTTGGTGGATCTCGATATTTCTCCTTGCATTGTGGGCAAAAATAGTCCTTAGAAGCCTGTTTTTGTGCGCTCTTTAAACAGTTATGCACGCTGGAATCTCCCGCCTTACGCTTTCTGGTGATTCTTTGTGGTGTGACTTTCTTGAAAAGAGGTGGTCGTCCGATTTCCATGGTTTTAAATATTGGTTTTCGGACGATTTTTCCATCTGCATCTGTCAGCTTCTGCTGAAGTTTCTTTTTATAGGGACTTGAGATAATTATTTCAGACTTGCAAGCATTTTTCAGTTTGCGTAAAACCGCTGAAATTGAAGAACGTTAAACCCAATAGCTCTCGCAATACTTGTGGGAGTAGTCTGTCTTAAAGCTAAAACAGGGTTACGTTTTAGAAATCCATGCATACACCCAATCCTTGCCAGCCGTTTTTGTAATGTTGTCAAATCTGTTCTCGATCTTGTTGATTTCAGCGTACTAGGAAATAATTTTTCTCATTGTCTGCATAGTCAAACCGTAGAACATTTCGTCAGTTTTTTTACAATAATCAACGATTTCAGCCTGAAAATAAATTAATAATTATTAGATCAATAGTTTCACAAAAAAATGACATCTGCATGATAAATTGAGTATCTATTTATCTAAAAATCTACCTCTTTATCTGGTGTAAATGTCGGACGATATCTCCCCATTCAAGTTGCTATTAATTTTAGTTTTAGGCGTTAACGCAGAGTTGCTTCACTGATCTCAACAATATCTGCAGCAGCCCACTGACTCTTCCCCTCTTTCATAAGTCTTTTTGCAGTTTCTTTTTGCTCTTGAGTTCAAACTGACCTCTCCGGGTGCTTTCTCACGTATACACGTGGCATATTTCACTGTAAAAAATAACGAGAGTTGAAATATTATGCTATAAAATCAATTTTATCTATCGGGGTAAGTGTTTGCACTCGTCCAACTTCGAACGCTTACCCCAGCACACTTACCCCATCACACCAAAATTCAATAAACTTTAAAAATCAGATAAGTGGTAATCTTTATTAGAATTATCACTTTGCGCCCGTCTAACTAACAATATTTCACTAAAAATTATCATAGACCACGTCGTTCTGACACAGCTGGTTACACAATAGCACACATCGGTAACAGAGATGAAAAATTTAAGAAAAGCACGAAAAAAAGTAATTTACCTACCAGTTTTTATTGACAAATCAGCATCCACTGTACACATGTCCTGCTTCGGCGCGATCCAGAAGGCTACTGAATTAAGGAACGCGCGGCCGCTTAACAGGCACAATTTTGTCGGAAACATCACTGCGAACACTTACACTCCGCGTACGGTTACCCCACGTGACTCTACAACTGAAAAAGAAGATAATACTAACAATCTAAACGACACATGAAAAAGAACAGGAAACATAAAATAAAATAAAATAACGCTCTCAACTGAGAATCGAACCCAGGATCTTTGTCTGATCGCGACAACGTCTTTATCCAATCGACCATTATTTATTAATTATTGTACGTCATATATATCGAACTCATATTTCAAATTCCGAATTCGTAACGATGTCACGTTACCGACACTACTAATTAAACTTTTATCGATTGACCGTACTAGATATGTTGGTAATGTTTTTGAAGTGTAGCGGCAAGCTACCAGAAAGTTCTAGAACATCGATATGTGCAACGCGCACCTGGAACCTACGAGATAAGTGGCGATAGCGATTGGCGACCCAGGATTGGTTCAATTGATTCGATCCTGGGTTCAAATCCTAGATGTGACCGTATCTTTTTCTGATTTTTCTGTTTCAAATTTTCGTTTAAGAATCGCCAATATTGTCTTCAAAAATTAAAAAAAAAAAGTTTTTCTATGAATCGATTAAATTTCACTTACAACTTATAACCGCCACTAACACATCGAACTTTTCGTTTTTTTAGCTTATCCATAAGTTTAAATCGTGAAATGCATTATAAAGATTCACAAAAAGTATTGCTAACTATATTGAAAAAAAAGTTAAATGTTAAAAACATTTAATTTAAATTGAAGCGTAAATAGGTAGGTTTTAAGTGAATTTAGATAATGTATTCAATTGAAACAATAAACTTTAAATTCTCCATCTTACTAATTAGATTCTTATTCCCTGGTTTAAGTAGAAATGAACTATAAACTACAATAATTAAACATTTTATCGCAAGTACAATCGTTTCTCCCGTACTGTAACTAATGTTAATTGCAGCAGGTCGCTCTCCTATACTAACAAATTGTCTTACCCAAAGCAAATAGGCACTTTTGACACACGATTAATTTGGAGAAAATTGCTTGGTGTTTTTGGAAGATATTTTCGTTTGTTGTTTGCTTTGAATCGAAACAGTTGTATGGAAAGAAAGAAAATTTGAAAAATATTATAATCCAACATATATTGAACATAAGTATTATATTATGATGACAGTATATGAATTATAATGAATAATCTATACGATCACAAAACCTGGTTTATTAAATACGCGATACAATGAATATGGATGTTACTGAGACTAACGTCAATTCTAGCAGAGAACTGGGATGAGAGAGGGAGAGAGCTTTACCGCTCTCTCACCTTGAGTGCAATTACGTATAGACAATTTAATTTTTCTGTCTCACTCTAACACTGCTGGAGTCATGTTAGCATTTTGCTAATCCCACAAACGGTTGACAAATTTGTAAAATAAGACGTTAACTGTGAGCAAAGTGTTCAAATATCCACCGGCAAAACCATCAAGCTCCTCAGGAGATTCAACAAATGCAGTACTCCGGTGAAGAAATAACAGTTCCAAAAATACTGCATGAGTTTTTACCCTAGCAAACTATGGAAAGCTATACACAGGGCGTCATGAACATACTCCGAATATAGTATAACCACACTCGCCCAATTGCTGTTCGGCCTCCCTTGGCGAAGCAGCGCCTCACAGATGTTTGTAGAGGGAAAGGTGCATGGGTTTGCTGCCTTGATGCGCCAAAGAGTATCCGGGACAAGTTAGCGCTACCGGAGATCGGAAAACACTCGGCAGTTAATGTAACTAGCAGGTACCTATTGACAACATTTTATGTAATTGAATGGTACATTTTAAAAGGGTAAAACAGTCACATCAATAGTTTCACAGAAAGAGGTAAATAGTGAAATATTGCAAAATTATAAGTCGTAATGTGAATTCCAACTAGAAATACAAGGGCTTCAGTAAGGCATCAATATAAATCATCTGTATCTAATAGCCATTTTCTTATATTGAATTTGACTTTAGCAGTAAAAATGCCTTGTGTACAATATAGTTTAGGGTTGGTCAGCGGCATTGATCCTGGGTGCACCCGTGCACGTGCGTGAAACTCAACGTACACGAGCGGAACACAGTTGATATTGGCTTCAGGAGAACGGGCCGCTTCTTCGACTCGTTTTGTGTAAGACGGCTCGTATGTGGAACGAATTACCGGTATCTGGTTTTCCTCTATCATATAATCCGGACCTCTTCAAGACCCGCATTAATAAATACTTTCCTACAGCACCTAATTTAACCCGCTTCGCAACGCTGCCCAAACGGTGGCGACATAGTTCCCCTGTCTTTATACTGTATAGGCAGGGGCACTCTTGTGAGGTGTCATATAAAAAGGTTTTATTTAAATACTGTTTGATTCAGATTAATCCCATAACGTTTTTTTTTTAATACAAAAGGTTTGTTTCCCTGTACTTACTTGTAAATTTTGGAAACACCAATCCTTCATTGTGAATGAATCTTGTACTATGTTTACGATAAACTCTTTCTCTATATAAGGAATCAGATAATGTAACATGTTGACTTATATTATACAATAATATTCCTCTAACAGGTAAAACATTCAGAGACTTGTATATTTATTTAATAGTACTTCTGTATGCATTGGTATATTTATCTATTAACAAATTTGTAATGGAGTTTTGTAATGTTTTAATGTTACGTATAAGTTTTACAAGAATGTCCCCAAGAAGAAATTTGTTGATGTTATTATTAAATTTCTTTTACCCAATAAAAATTAAATTGGATCCATCCCTTGATCTTTTACCACGGACCTCCCTAAAGGGAGATCTCCGTACGCCGCATTTCCCTCGTTAATGTTTATGTGTCTACCTGCCAACGAACTGAGAAGGGTTAAAAGAAAGCCACATCATTTCTTATACATAATAATACACTATAATTATAACACTTGTGTATGGAGGTGTGGCAACCGAACACTTCCACAGGTGACTCGTCCACCAATAGCGGACGTGATAACTGACACGACTTTTTGAAATACTGGCATACAGAGCTCCGGGCCAAAAACTAGAAATACGTTGCGGGGGTAAATAATTTATCCAGAAAGCTGTATCTGCGAATGCCAGAACGAAACTTAAAACTCATTGCTATCATCAGAAAATTACATCAAATATTTCCAAATAATTAGAAGCAATCTTAAATTAGAGTTGGGATGAACTAGGGTTTCTAGAACGTTCCCGAGATTGAGTTCCCTTGAGTTAAATGAAACCACCTTAATTAGCATGGTTCTAATTTCCATCCATTCCCAGGATTGCCGTTAGAGGTTTAAACAGTTGAATGAGCTTATATACTTCGGTGAAAACAACCACGCATCATGTCCTTGGACCACAGGATAGTGCCCCTTGGAGATATTAGAACTTCGTCACGTGAGGCCCGACCCATGCCATTATAATAATATATAAATACAAAAAATTGGAGACAATATTATATTCTCTAAACTAAAAGAGAACATAACGTGAATGAAAAATTCAGTAAGCATTTTTTAAAATCCAGAAAAACTGATTATCAAGGTTTTTAGCATAACGTAAGCACTGTACAGCGATACCTTTCTATAAATAATTTGTTATATTATTACAAACGTTGTGCAATTGTTCCAACTCGCTGCGTATCATCACACAAATGATTGGCAACGTACTCGTAGATATAAAATTATTATGTGAGTAAGTTAATGCATTAATAGCATGGTTTAAAATTGTATGCCAAAAACCTATTGTCGGATTCCATATATAAATATAAAGTAGATTATTCACACAAAACAAGATTAATACAAACAACAAAAATTACCAATATATACGGCCATTGAACTTTTATTAAATAACATGCCAATGATTGAAAAAATCAATCTACGCGACTGAAGTAAAAAAGTTGAAAAATTGGTTAATAGAACAATATTTTTAAAATATTAATATTGTTTATAAATACATAAGTATCCATTGATTGTTTGGATGCAATTATATAAATATGCCTATGAGTGTGTTGTATGTTGTGTGCCTTTGAGTGTGTATCTATTGATATTGTTTATAAATACATAAGTATCCATTGATTGTTTGGATGCAATTATATAAATATGCCTATGAGTGTGTTGTATGTTGTGTGCCTTTGAGTGTGTATCTATTGATATTGTTTATAAATACAAAATTATCCATTGATTGTTTGGATGCATTTATATAAATATGCATATGAGTGTGTTGTAGGTTGTGTGCCTTTGAGTGTGTGTCTATTGATATTGTTTATAAATACAAAATTATCCATCGATTGTTTGGATGCAATTATATACATATGCCTATTAGTGTGTTGTATGTTGTGTGCCTTTGAGTGTGTGTCTATTGATATTGTTTTGAAAATACAAAATTATCCATTGATTGTTTGGATGCAATTATATAAATATGCCTATTAGTGTGTTTTATGTTGTGTGCCTTTGAGTGTGTGTTTGTTTATAAATACATAAGTATCCATTGATTGTTTGGATGCAATTATATAAATATGCCTGTGAGTGTGTTGAATGTTGTGTGCCTTTGACTGTGTGTATCTGTCTACTTATTTTATGCCTCTGTAATGCAGTCACTTGAAATGTTATTCATCTTTATCTATTTTCTATATTATGGCTTCTCGTTATATGTGTGCTTGTAGTGAATATTGTGAAATTGACCTACTGATAAACTGCTTTGGTAGTTTAGCGGGTGTTTGTAATGAAGAATAAAAAAATGTCCCCTTGACAATACAATCGTTAGTATCAAAAGCTTGTTACCATCTCGTTTAGGTTAAAAAAATATTATCAATTAGTTCCGGCTTCTCTAAATTTACACAATTTTTCATTAAGAAACTTAATATGACTAATTCCAGTTTTTATTTTTTTATTTCCAGAAAATTAATATTAGATCTGGGCGATAACCTGGACGAGAGTGTTCTCGTATTCTGGATAAGCGGTAGATATTACAACAAAGTTACTAGTTTTCAGAAAAAACAATTTGCCTAAATTTAACATTTAATACATCAAGAAAAGCATGCATATTTAAAAGGATTTTATAATTCTGGAATATTTGTGGAAATGTTTGTATTTGGGTATCTACATCCGCGTATAGATCGAAAATATCAGCAATTCGAGAAAACACCATCATTCCGCGGAAAGTTTAAGTTGTTGAGAATTTTTAATCCCTAGGTAAGGTATTATACGAACTCCATTCATTATTTTCACAATTATTATTATTATTTGCAAAACCGTCGTTAGTTTTAGTGGTGTGGAATTCAATACAGGATATCCCGGGGTAAAGTGCGTTATCTTCAGAGGGTGATTTTACATTATTTTAGATGTAAAAAATATGAATAATTTTTTTCGAAATTCCAATGCATTAAGGAAATTTTTGGGTAAAAAAATTATTTGTTTGTAGGAGAAAATAAATATTATTCTGGGGAAAAATATTTTTGTATTGGAAATAAAGTAAAATAAATATTAGAATTTCGAAAAAAAGTTATTCACATTTTTTACTTATACCATCATGTAGAATCACCTCCCGAAGTTATCGGTTTTCACCCCAGGACACTGATTGCCAATTGTGTTGGTATAATTTTTTGGTGAAACTTGAAGTATCTACTTGGCTCCTAAAATTATGGGGGTATTTCACCACCTTTTTTTATTAAATTTCAATACCCCACAAAAGTCCCAACTGCTCCTAACCGTCTAGAGCTAGTGAGATTATGGCATCCCCATTTGGGGTATGTTGTGTGGAAGAAGGTAGTGGAAGGCAATGACGTGAGTTTTATCCACTCTGGAAATTCCTATAATTTACTATATATTATATTAAGTCAGTAATTTGTGAAATAACACGAATTAATCAAATGAAACTTACTGCGCACGCTGGGGTTTGAATCCGCGGCCTCCAACTTACTAGTCGAGAGACTTACTAATGGGCGTGTTTTAGATTTAGTACAGCTGTGAAACAACCATTTACTCTACCTTGAGTGTTGGATATCAGTTATGTAGGGTTTGAAACACGTTTATTTTATTAATAAAATATCTCTCCACCACAGAGGTCGTCAAAACTGGTTAAACCAAGTCAAGTACGTCCCTTAACAACCCGTATGGAAATCAAATTCGGGGTGCCTCAAGGAAGAATTCTGAGTCCAATCCTCTTCTTAATTTACAATAATGTGAAGGCGAAATTATAATTTTAGCGGATGATACGGTTCTTCTAATAAATGGGAATAATTGGGCAGAAACATTAAAGAAATCAGAAGACACACTAAACATAATAAAAAATTGGCTAGACTACCATTTACTTACACTTACGGCCGTTGTTCCCAACTTTTTGAATGATCAATCTCGGGCTCCAATCAGTGTTTTGTTTAGTAACGTTCGATTTGGCTGTTTCCAAACATCTATACTATTGATTATCTTCAGTGGTCCCGAAATAGACAACAAAATGACATCAAAGTAAAAAATTTCAATGTTAAATTAATATTGAGGAATTAATTATTGTATTTATTCCAATATATATTTATATGTCAGTATATTATATAGTTAAAGACAATATACTGACACCAAATACAAACTGAAACTGAAACCTATCAACTGAACAAAAAAATTACAACATGTAAAATATTTTTAGAAAAAAAAAACTTTATGTATTTATAATTACTTTATATTATTCATTCTACTAAATTTTAATAATATGTAACTGTAATCCTCACCACGGGAGATCCCAGTGAGAATATCATTTAACTATTTGTTACAAAAAAAGAAGATAGTTGAACACTTATTATTATTATTATAATTTCGTCTTAGGTTGGAGAACATTATTTGAAGCCCGAATTTCGACCGTAATTAAAAACACTAAAAATTCAAATTCAACAATTTTTTACATTGCTTTTTTAAAGACAATATCATAACTACGGTATTCATTTTAACAATGTACTTTATGAGAAAAATTAACATAATTTTGAAAAGTAACTTCTTTGCCACCCTCTCGTCTCTCTACTTGAGATACCAGAAATAATACTCCATAAAGTCTTCTAGGAACCTTATTCCCCCTGAAGCCAAATGATTGATGAAGCCAATACATTAAATATCATTTAGCCTCGCGTAACGTAATTATTATATTTATTTTACATTAGCGCTTTGTTCCTTCGTCTTTGCCTGCCCCTCAAACCTACAACATTTAGCAGGGATGTACAACCAACGGCCCGCGAACAGCGGACGGCTAAATTTGCTGTATAAAAAATTTCACTAATTAGTCTCTTCTGCAATTAATATCAGGAGTAGAAATACTTACATTGAAGGGTTTTTACTTAGAAATGATAATTTTACACGAGAGATTTACTTCTACTATTTTTTAAATAACTCTTTCCATGTTTATTTTCTTTTTCTTTAAATTTTGTCACATTGGAACAGTTATAGAATACATATTAATATAAAATGTAAATTCAAAACAATAAGTGTAACCAAAAAAGGCAAGGCTTGGGCGTGGGTATATTTTAAATATATTTCTATGATTTAAAATTTACCTATACAGTTTTTTTTACATTAAAAATTAAGTGAATAGTTAAGTCTTAGTTTTCTGTGAATATATATAATGGAGTTCGAAAGCGCGATAACGTGAAATATAAATAAAAGGTAAAATTCTGCCTAGGAATAAATACTGAATGCATGGATGATGACTGTTAAGACTTTTATGAGAAATATATCTGTATCTTTAATTTTTAGCAGAAATTTGATGAGACAAGGTCTTACTAATAAGATTTTTCGAAGCCCGTTCAAAATTAGTTTGGTAAGCCCGGTTCAAGACCATTTTAATCACACGGTAGTCAGGGTAATAATTAAAGTTTTTCGCTGTTCCGACCTTGCGCGCAGCGCAATATTTATACCGCGTTTATTAGTAAAGTAAACATTGTCTCTTCAAAGGTTGGAAGTAGTGAGTTGTATATTTTAGGGGCAATTAATTACTTTCATTAAGGTTAATTCTTTTCAGAAATACTTCTAAGATGTAACAAAAAATGATTTTAAAAATACATATTCCGTTTATTTTTATAAAGGAAAATTAAATATTTCCGGGTTTCGAATTACATGACAGTATTTAAAAATCTCCTACTACTATCACACGTGTTGTGATGGAGGACTTAGTCAGCGTAAGAAATGGAGTAAATTAAAACCTAAACAGAAATAAAACATTTTTTGTATATTTATGTGGATTACAAAATTATTTTTTATTTTGTTCATACTTGAGTGGTGTGTTTTAGATTCTGCCAGATTTTATACCGTCTGGCTTGTATGAAACGAAAGAATGTGTGGCTTTATGGAATTAATCCTATTTACCCCCTTCACGTTAGCCAGTTTTGATATATTGGGCAAAATAGGAAGGGTTTGGAAGAAATATTATTTAAATAGTCGTTTACCAAAGGGTTGCTTTTCAAACATTAAAGCGCCCTTGAAGTGATTTTCCCACGAAAACGGCGCTATACAAATGATCCAAACATTGTTATTATTATTGAAGAAGAAAAAAAATCATACTAGTAAGTCTAAACGTGAAACAGAACAATACATACAAAAATAAAAAGGTAACAACTGGAAATTTAACCAATGATCACTGTCTTACCGGTAAAAGGGTCTAACCATTCGGACATTATTATACATACACCGGGCCTAATTATTATAAATAAGTCGTTTTGGCGGATCTCACATTTCAAATTAATAATTAACAATAATTTAACTATTTTTTCCATATTTTGGCAGCCATCTTTTGGAATAATTATAAAGTTCTAAAGAATTGGTTTGTGATCTAGATAGTGTCTCGGATAAACATATGCGATTTTTGTTTATATTTATATTTTTATTATTAAAAGTACCTAGGTATACCTTTGAACTAGCTGTTCCAAAAATCTGTTAAAAATGTTTTGAATCACTGGCTGTACCCTTAAAGCCTGTAGCCTATAGCGATGCAAATTGCTGAAAACTTAAGTAGAGCATAATGGAAAATTAGAATATAAGTCGGGCGGTTGGCTGCCAGTAAATGGATTAGGCGATCTAACGATAAATTTAAATATTGAGATCATTTTAAAGTTGGCTTGGATGTCGACACGAGTTTCAAATTCAGTCGGTAATTGATTCCCTACTTCTAAGTATTGGGGGATAGGCGTTATAGCAGCGTTTCGTTGCGGCACGCATTTGCTTAGATACTTGTGTAAAATTGAATCAATTTGGAGTACGTTAAATAATTTGTTGGTAATAACACAAACGTTACCAAATAATCTGAAATTACGTATTACAATATTATTATTAGACAGTACTAGTGTATCAGCGGACTTTTTGAAATACGGTCAAACTAGCTTAGCAAGTACGGAACATTCAAACATAAAAATAATTTATTTAATATGTAAGATTCGTGTAAGTAACTAATTAACTAATGATTTATACATAATATTAAAAGGTTATTTTACGATGGCGTTCTAGATCTCGTTCCATCCCAGGTCAGAGAAAAGCGTTCGATCCTCTCTCTGTTCTAGGGACGGAGACTTGTAATTTGGTAGGATCGCAATGCCCCGACTAACACACAGAGAAATAACGCAAGATTTCTGCACTTACAGGTTAAATGATTTTTCTGTATGTTAATGTCAATGGCGGGGCTAGCACTTGACGATAATGTTCGATTAAAACACAACCTATGCACACCCACTCAGCATTCTTTTCTGCAGCATCTCGGCGGTTTAATATGTTACGTCTAAAACTTCATGGCCGTAGATAACTCGTTGATCAATTACTTGGTGAACTTTATCTGCGTTCTTCTTGTACGAAAATCAAGCGTGGATTTAACAAGTACTATTATGAACAGAAACTCACTGAGGGAACTGGTAGGACTACTAACGGGACACTACCATCTCAGGAGACACATGCAGATATTGGGAGTAGAAAACACCAATAGATGCTGGAAATGTGAAGGGGATGAAGAGACTCCAATTCACATATGGTGCCAATGTCCTGCCCTGGTGGGAACTAGGCTCAGATACCTGGGGAGACATACAGTAGATCCAGAAGACATAGCCACGTACCCAATAAAAAATACAGTGTGTGGCAAGCCTACGCACGACGGAAGTGAAACTTTTAGTATTCTTCTCTCTCTCTTTTCATTTCATTCTCTCTTTTTTTCTGTCTATTGACATATTTATAAGTAAAAAAACAAATCGTTGATAAAAAAAAATTAAAAGTTATAAAAATATGGGATTTGAACCCGGGTCCTGCATAACGAGTGTCGAACGCTCTGCCTCTAGACCGCGAGGAGAGATATTTCGCGCGACGCGACGCGGCGTTATCGGCCTTGATTAGTAATTTTAATGATTCAAAATAAAAATAATTAATCAAAATACCGAGCGACTCTACCGGCACGATTTGTAAGCTATATTTCGACCAAAATAACATATAGGTACCGTAAAGTAAATTAAATTTAAATGAACAAATTTATCTATTTTTTTACTACATTATTACAAATCGTTGATAAAAAAATTAAAAGTTATAAAAATATGGGATTCGAACCCGGGTCATGCATAAGGAGTGTCGAACGCTCTGCCTCTAGACCGCGGTTATTACGTATTCGACCAAAATATCATATAGTCAAAATATCTAAAAGTCGCAGCACGAGAGCATTTTATCACTTTAAAAAAAATTATTTTTAAAAAAATCACAAAAAGAAAAAAAAAATAGTTAAAGCGGGGATCGAACCTCGGTTCTTCACGACGACAATCGGGAGCTTTGCCTCTAGACCGCGAAGCTGAGTTTGGAGAGCGACCGAAAGTAGTTATATAATATTGGCTAGGCTCCTATAGCGAAATGATCACGGTTTTTGATGACGGTCATGAGTTGGTTTTACTCCGGTCCTCGAAATTGCATAACGCGCGTAAAGAAATTTCACTTCAATAACCCTGGTGAACTTTATTAAAGGGACTGGGTTGTTGTTAAAGGATTGAGGTAAAATGGGAGATAGCACAATGGGCCTATGGCCTAAGTGCTCACGGGAACTACGTGTAAACCGTCTACGATTTAAAAAAAACAAGTACTATTGAAAATCCTGCTCTGTGATTGGTGGAAGCATAACGAAGCCATTGGTTTGACGTAACTACAAGAATGAAAAACGTCGTAACGAAACATGTACATAAATAAACATCTAATACAGAAAGTGTAAGAGAGACGGAGTACGCAATGTTGATCGGCTGTCTTGATCTAATAGTCAAAAGGCAATACGTCACTTTAGCACGTTTTATTTCCATTCAAATCTACATGGAAGGCATTCGAGAGTCCGAGTGGAAGATACTATCAGTATCGCCCTGGTGTAAGACCTCCATTCAGAATTGAAACGTTTCTTGAAATGGATTTAACCATGTTTGCTAACTAGATCTGAAAAACCGGGTAATCCCCCACCTTCTTCTTCCCCATCTCCTTCCCATTCCCGCACTTTTCAGCCTCATAACATATCCTTATTGGGAATGCCAGAGTCTCACTGACTCCAGACGGTTGGGAGCAGTTGGGAATTTTGTACGGTATTCCTTAGTCATTAAAAATCTATTGGTCAAATATTAAAAAAAAAAATGTTTATTTGTTTTCTATTCATTGCATTTAAATAATGTATCGGTAAATTAACTGGCCCAAAGCAAATACCCTAAATCCAGTGAAATAGTGGTAATATCAACAACTCTGACGTTAGTTTAGTAAACTGACTGACATTCCTTTTAATAGCGGCAAATTGAATTTATTTAGGTACTTGATGGCCGTGTTTTGTGCTTTCTAATTTGAACTTGATCACTTTTGATAAAAATATATTTAAAAACGAAAAAAATAGATTCTATCTGTGTAGCTTTCGGATGTGAAAAATTACAAACAACAGAAAGACTTCAATTCGTTTTCAGGATACTATAAAACGTTGACAGGTTAGTTGGTGAAATATAATAAACAAAGTTGTTGACATTTCCAAACCACTAAAGACAGAGTTAATAGCCACTTTAATTATTTTTTTACGTATAAGCAAAAAAAAAACACGATATAATACCCCAAAAACAAATCACTATATCGTATGTAGGTTACAGAATTTTTTTTTTTTTTAAATTTAATATACATACAATCCATTAAAATGTATGAGAAAACCAATGCGCATATTTCACGCCGCTAGGAAGCGCTAGTATAGCATGTTGTCATCCGAATGTATGGGCAATAATACTATAGGGTATATTCAATTTTTAAGTTAAAGGAATTCAATTATTTGACAAGGTTTTGCTATTATTTGAATAATTTTCACTGTGTTCTTTTTATTCTCTTAACAATGAACCTTTTGGCATTAAATCAAAGATTTTTTTAATTTACTGTCCTGATCAAGCGAATCGGTTAACGTTTAATTTAATAAATTTCGTGGTTTATCAGGGCTTGTTCGATTTAATATAGTGTGTAGCTGTTAATCTTCGTGCCGAGATTCCCAGAATATTTATAAAGATGATACACGTTTGGACTATAATAATGGTTTATTTTAACAAACGAATATTGTACAGAGTGTAGTTTTTACCTACGAGCTGTGGACAGAGAGAGCCTTACTACCTACTACAATGGCTTATATAGCTGCTTCTGTCTCTGTCTCCGTCACATACTGCGGGAGTCAATGTAGACGCTAAAAAACCTCACAAAAACCATGCAGTGATTACTTCTCGTGACACAATTAACCTTTTGCATTTTCTAAAGCTCTAATTGTAACAATAATCCTTCCCACTGTTCGAGTAATTAATACAGGTTTCTTTTGGTATTAATTCACCGGCCATAACTAGTGAACTAACCATCAAGCACGTCGCTATATATTATCAAGCCAAATGCAAGTTCAAGGTGCATGAACACGTGTTTTCGGATATATTAGGAATTTATTAAAAGTTTATTGTCTTCGTAAATTAGCAATACTCATTTTCCTCCGTGCGCCATTTCCCCTCAGCGTTAACTACAGAGGATGAACCGCCAAAAAACTGGGTATGGAACATACTCCTTTCTTTATTCAAATTCATACATCGTCACGTACTTCCGCCCAACGGGTGAAAATATTCACCCTTAACTACAGATTATAAGTGTTCGATTATGTACATTGTTTTAAAAGGCATACTTGCAGTATTACACAATACGCAGGCATTGCATTTACAATGAATCGCTTACAGATTTTGTCCTTCGCTTTAAAAGGATATAATCCCTGATGGACAAACATACGCATCCAACTGAAAAGTTGGCTTAGTTTCTGAAAAAGTACTAGTAAATAAAAAAAAAGTGGGTGTGTCAAGCCTACGCAAGACAGAAGTGAAACTTCTTTTGTTAAACCGTATGAACCACAATCAATTACGTATTTCACTCGTATTACACTCACGACGCAGTATACTAACCAAGCAGCTGATGCTTGGCGTGGCGCAGTTCGCTGGTGTCTGAGAGAGAGGAAAGAAGAGAAGAGAGAGAACGTTCGTGAGCGGCTCCCCCACCTCAACAAGCGCATATGGTGAGAGAGGGACAGTGAACGGTGAGCGGTGGTGGGGGTACCCGCATTTTCGTGTCGATCCTGACTCGGTTTTACTCCGTCCATCGAAAATCCATTACGCGCCTAAAGAAGTTTCACTTCAAAAATGAAGCTTGAATCTCCTGCAAAATATTTGGCGAAGGATGATTTATTGAAAAGCTAATGTTGTGACACTTAATCTACAAAGTTGATTACAAAATGTAGTTACACCTTTTGAAGTTATGTACCTAACCAGACTGATAATTTTGTATGTAGATGGTATTTTATGCAATAGAGCAATGTCTAGCTAAAATAGTGATTGTTCTGGGCAAAATCTTTGATTTTGTTTATTTAATATTTTATGTGAACGCCGTGCATAAGTCTCTGTTGTTCGAAACCAGTGGGTTTGTGGAATTTGGGGTGTATTGTGACGGATGACGGATCACCAGATTCTGAATGATTTTGTTTCACCAGGGTGCGGGCGTTAATTGTTCAGAAAGTACCTACCATATTATACTTTTCTACAAAATCGATACGATTTTATTTATAATTTTTAAACTCATTGCTTAATTATATTTTTTATTATATTAAACTAGAGCATACCCGTTAATATTGTCAAGACATTATAATTGTGGAGCAGAAAATATTTGTACTAAAATATATTGAATGCCTTTCAAAATAAGACATATACTATCGGTTGTTAGTAAACCTCCAAAATTTTCAAATCCTTTGTAAAAATACAAGACACGTTATATTCATAGCACCGCTTGTAAAAAGAAAACCATTCAAATAATACGTGTATGAATACTAAATATGTCCAATTGAACTAGTTCAGTGAAACCTCCCGCTTTGCAAATCTATTAATCCATCTTCTTAGGGATTTACCAAACATTTTATATTCGAATTCTTAACCTGAAAATAATTGTGGCTAATGACTAAAATAGTATTCACGTTATTATAAAATAATTCAGACGAACCGGCTATCGTTAAGAAATCTCTAAATAGATGTTTAAAATAAAGTCGCTATCCGCGTCTGTCTGTTTGTGCGCTTAGTTCTAATAAACTACGCAACGGATTTTGATAGGGTTTTCACGTATATGAATGAAATATATATATATATAATAGATTTATCCAAATCTCCGCAACCATGAGCAACGCCGGGTGTGTTAACTAGTTAAATATATAATATTTTCATTTTGTTTTGGTTTCTTGAAGTGCCAGTTGTTTTAAAGAATTTGAACAATTCATAAAAATTTTATTTCTATCTTTAATTTTCAATTTCCATTTCAATTCCAGATACTTTATAGAACTGAAATTTTTTTAAATTTTTTTTTATTGAATATATAAACACATTACAAAAATTTACAAATGTAGATATTTCGAGGCTGATTGCGAAAAAATTAGAAATTTTTAACAAAAAATTGCCCAACTCAATTGAGAAATTATTTCTCGTGTTTGAGTTGGGGAGTGTTGTGAGTCATTATGGTTTATAGGTTGTAAAATTTCACTAGTTGATGTAGCTAAAAATTAACAAATATCTATAAAACTAGATGATAAATTTGATAACACTATGTAATTAAGAAAATAAGAAATTTAATTACAAACATAAAATAAAAAATATAACTTAAATAATATAATAGTTATTAAACTTAGAAAAAAAAAGATATAAAAATAAAAATGTACTTATTAGGTACGAAATAATAGTAGGTAGGTACAGTACTGGTAGTAAATTGTTCAAAGACCGAGCTGGCAATCTTGTATGAAATGGGTACTTAATAAAATGCAGCAACAATAAACGCATATTAGCACATATTAGGAAGCGGATAATATAACTTTAGAGGATATGTATTTTTTTTTAAATATTAAATTTTGTTTATATATATATTTTTTTATTAATCATTAATCAATTTTCCTAAATTCATAACGTGAATTTAGGAAAATTTAATTAATAAAAATTACAAATGAGTTCATATAAACAATTATTTGAAAAATGTATCCAATGAAATTAAAACTTGTGATTACCGTTGGGTTTATCTAAAAGTTGTTTGATTTGTGATTTGAAAGTTTTGTAATTTTTTTCAGTTTTAATTTTATCCGGAAGGGCATTAAACAATTTTATACCTTGATAATAAAAATGGTGTTGACCAGCACTAGTTTTACATTTAGGAATTTCTAAGTTACCACGTGATCTAGATCGGTTACTTATTTTTGTAGAAATTGTTGAATTGAAATGGTCTTTATGAATTTGTAACAGTGCATTCTTTTTAAAATTTTTGTTTAAGCTAAGAACCCTAAACGAGTCAAACAACTCCGTGGTTGGAAATATCGATGGTTTTCTTAGGATGACTTTCAAAATTAACCTCTGAACCTTTTCTACAGGTGAAAGGTTAGTTTTGAAAGTCCCTCCCCAACCGATTATACCATATTGTAATATGGATTGGGCAAGAGAAAAATATATAATTTTAATCATATTATATGAAAGGATGTTTCTCAATCTAATGAATAAGTAAATAAGTTTTCTTACTCTGGTTGCCGTATTTTGGACTTTTCGTTCCATTTTAAGTGTCTATCTACTATGATACCCAGATACTTTATACTATTTTTTGCATATTATTGGTAAACAATTTACATTACCGCATTCTTTTTTATTTTCACATTGTGATGAATGGATTTTAATGGTAATATTGTTTTCAAAATTTTTTTCCTGCAAAGAGAATGGGATGAAATATGTTTTCTCGGTATTTAGTGAGAGACAATTTAGGTCGAACCATGTTAAATAATAATATAACATAGGTAACTTGAATAGAACTTCAAAATTAACCTCGATGAATAATTGTTACTTGTTATAAATACTGTGAAATGGCTTCAAGGTATTACTTTTCTTCTAAAATGTTTTTGTTATTATTTGAAAATTAATTGGTTTCGTAATGGCCTTGAACACCGAAACAGCTGTCACAATAATAAAAACTAAAATACTCGCCGCAGAACTTTAAATAATTTGATTTTAAAACTTTAAATTTTTTTGAACACTATTTTAGGTCGCTACATGGACTTCTGAAAATATATTTTAGGTCGCTACATGGACTTCTGAACACATTTTTAGGTCGCTACATGGACATCTGAACACTATTTTAGGTCGCTACATGGACTTCTGAACACATTTTTAGGGCGCTACATGGACTTCTAAACATATATTAGGTTGCTACATGGACTTCTGAACACATTTTTAGGTCGCTACATGGACTTCTAAACAGATATTTATTATCCAAGCCACCTCGTCTGGAACTTTACAAAGAATAATTTATTCTTCATGCTAATTTGTTTGCTTTTGGGAACAACTGGTCTCACAGAAATCGTTGTCTTCCTTACTGTTGTAGTGAAAATATGATCAAAACGGTGTTAGAAAGAAAAAAAAACCTTGCTTCATATTCAAATCTAGAAGTTAACCACAGAAGAATTAAAATGTGCATCTTTATGAAACTAAAGGTATCGATCGCAATTTGAAAAAAACTTGTGATAAAATGACAAAAGGGGGTGACGATAACGTTTCTAATACATTTGTCTGAAAATATGAGAATATTTATTAATTAAGTAATTATAGATACAAAAAGCAACATTTTTTATTTTTTTAAACATTTTTTTTATAATAATAAAATATTTATCAAATAATTGAATTTTATTATCGGTTCGATAAAGTTTTTCCCATAACCCCAAAGAATTTCATTTCACCTGCAACAGTAATATAATACTTGCAATTAGTACAATTTGACCATCAACGCTCTAACTATCGAATCGGGTCCACGCGAACTGGGGGCCTACTCTGTATATTTCGGGTTAACAAACCAGTAAGTTCGTGGTTTAACCTTTCCTTGCCGGTGCTGTCAACTGAGCGAAGATCGTCTCTCATTAATAAAATCTCTTTAAATATACTATAGACAGGGTTAAAATATTTTGGTATTCCTAGACAATACATTTACAATAAATAAATATTTACCGAGTGTATAGCACCGGAGGACGTGGAATTTTTTAACACCGTAAGTGAAGGGTTAATGCGGGTTTGTGACGTGGCTTAACCGGCGACAGGAAAGTTTCGAAAGATACAGAATAGACCCCATGATACTTGCGTGATATTTGCAGAACACGTTTCGATTAGATATTAGTAGATACGCAATGGCGTACAAACTGCGCTTATATTAAATAAACAGAGCGATTAGAATATTAAAAAAAAAACAGTTTTTTAAATATTATTTTTATTTGACGCAATAACTGTACATATTTAAAAATATTATTTGATAATGTGGGCAACACTGGGTGCCTCACCCGTGCTGAAATACCAAATTTTACAATTTAATAAAATTCTAAATAGAAATAAAATAAAAATAGAACTGGTTTACAATTAAATAAAATATAATGATAAAGGCGGCAATAAAAAAAAGTATTAAATATTATGAGGTACGGCTGTATTTAATGAAGTGTGTATTGTAATAACTCAAAGAATCTAAACTATTCTGTATCCGTAAACTATTTATTTTGCAAACTATGAAATACATCTTTAAAAACAAAAATAAATTCGTAATAAATGAAAACAGAACCCACAATAGAAATAATAATGTATTTTATACCCCCCAAACGAACACAAAACAAATTCAAACACACCTCGTACCTCGTAGACCTCGTACTTTCAATCTTTTACCGAAAATATTCAAGTGATTACTAAACTTCCTCAATACTTAAAAGAATTAAAATTATGGCTTTTCGATACAGCAGTTGAAACTTTTTTTATTTAATTTGTATCAATTTATGTTTCTCATAAAATATTCACCATATATTACACTAAACATTTATAACTTCACTATACACTATTGTAAACACTTTTTATACAAACCGCTTAGACAAAATGTAACCTTTTTTTATTTTATATGCCCACAATTTGTTTATTTCTAGGCACAAAAAAATAATAACTTAAATATATTACCCACGCACAGGCTGCGCCTTAGTGGGTTCCCATTATTCGTATTGATTTATATAATATTGAATGTAATTAATGTAAAAATTGGGAAAAATAAAGGAATAAAAAAAAAATAAAAAAAATTGTATTGTGTAGTACGTCTATATGTTTTATTAATTTACGCTATAAAATTGTTTTATATTGCCTTTTTTGTTAATATTTTTTGATTCCCTCATTTTTTATCAAAAGAAAGATTGTTGAACGCTTTTATTGCCTTGTATTTGAAGTATATTTGTCCAAAGCTTGTGTAGTTTAGTTAGCTATAGTGCTGACTTCATAACTTAACGGTCGCCTTCTAGATATGTACTCTAGTCAGACGCGGCCCGTGACTGTAATTACAAGCAGTGCATTTCACTTTTAAAATGTACCTAGTCTGTAATTTAGGTGAAGCAAATTAAGAATGGGAACACCTACTGCAATTCATTCTATCTTCTAAGTTATATTTGTAAAATAACTGATTAAATAACACAAAATTAACTTGAAAATAAAGGACACTCAATTCATCGTTGAAAATATAGCGAAACCGTTTGATTTCACCGCGAACGAGTTCCAATGTGTTAATGTTGTTGCGTTAACATTGAACATTAGTATTTCTAAGCGATTCCATTCCAAACGCATTGGATTACGCATGATCAAAGTGATGCAAAATTCACTCGCCGTCAAAGCACTTCGATAATGCACGGATGGGTTATGTATCTGCACTGCTCTAACACGTAATTTGACGTTAAGAGTGTAATCTGTCTCGCTCATGTCACCGTTTCGGCTACTTCGGGCTGTCTCGATACTGCCCGACGCTGTTTTAGTAGTATGGTAAAAGTTGGTTTTGTGCATATCTGGGTATGCACGGAATGCGCGGAATTTTTTTACTAGAAGATAGCTCAAATAATGACCTGACGGGAATTACGAATTTCTTACATCGATCACTGGGGCACAGATGTCGTTGTAATCTGTTATTTGGAGATTGAAGACAAGCAGTGCAATGCACAAATGCACGTACCAAGGAACCGCCTCTGACTCTAGTTGGTCTCGAACTCAACACTGCTAACATGGTTCTGACACTTAGTTCTGCTTTCCTTACCACCGAGCTGTACAAAGGAGGGAGCAGTCCCCTTGTTACTTGTATTTTACAGAGGTTGTCTCCGTTTGTCGGCCATCGCTTGTGAATTTAACACCATTGTAATTAACGGGTTTTCCTGTTCTAACTGCATTCGGTTTGCATAATGGTTGTATTGTGTCTAGCCTCTAAATAAAGTTTGCCATGTTTTACATGGCAATCTAAATCTAAACGTCATCACATACCTAAACGAAATTCAAATAATACAAAATAAAGTTATAAAAAAACTTTTTGACTATAGACCAGATACCCCAACCAAAAGAGTATACCGAGAAACTAACTTACTTAAAATTAGAAAACTGTACGAATACAACATATGCCTATTAATTCACAAAATCCAAAATGGCCTCATACACACAAATACTTCATTTATGAAAACATCACAAGTATATGACCACCACACAAGACAACATAATAAATTATACACAAATTCAGCAAAGACTGAGTGTGGTAAAAGAAACATAGGCCATGAGGGTGTACACATATATAATTTCCTTCCTGATAGCCTGACAACCGTAAATAGAATAAATATATTTAAGAAAAAACTGTTTGCCCTCAAGATCAATGAGCAAAACCAAAATGCTCTTACCATAATTATTAATATATATATTATTTTTGTTTTAATCAATGTACACTTAAGTTAACAAAGCGAAATTTGTATTTCTTTTAACTTAATAAATAACTAAACAAAAAAATTTAAAATACAGGGGTGAGTTTTCATCATTTGAAGAAAGAAGAAGATTTTCACATTAGCTAAGATGAAAATACTGACACATTTTTCGAACGTACAATTTTAAGTTTACAATAATAACAATTGAATCATTTGTATGGCACCATTTTTGTGAAAAATCACCTCAAGATTTATTACGAGTTCGTTGACTTTATTTTATTAGTTACAAATAGATTAAAAAAAATATACGCCCTTGGCAGATTAATCCAGATGAGCAAACTTTTATTAAAAAGATTACGCAGAAGACACTATAATAAAACAAGGGATAAATGTCCATCACTCCTGACAAACTGATCCCTAGATTCCTACCCACCCATCATACTTTTACCTTCCCAGAACTTGCCCTCCTTCCTTACCTTAAAAAAGACCCTACACACAGCATCCCAAAAGATGACATACGCCCTGAGGAAATTATTTTCTATAGAGTCTCCTGTGTGGGGTTAATTTATTTATTTTGTAAGAAACCAACAGCTTTTACATAATATATATAATGATATATATGTTATGGTTAAGGTTTTCACGGGTGTAAGATGTAGAATAATGTTCTCGGTTTACCCGCGTAAAGTAGTAATTTCTGACGTTTCGGACAGACCTCACTGTCCATCTTCAGAGGCCTTATGTCCTGAATTTCGTCTCAAACTGAACGCTTTCGCGTGTCTGTTCGGTCCAGAAGTCAAGATACAAGTGGGTGCTTATGAATTCTTATGTCTAGGACGAAGTATGCGTGTTGATAGTGATTTGACGGTAGAGGGGGTGGGGGCGGGGTTGGCAATATCAAGCAGTATGTGTGTAGCGACCTGATTGGGTTGCTTTGAACTTGTTGGAAGTGTTTCTGAGAATTTTGAAAATGCCGGTTTTGGGTTATTTTGGTCAATTATAACTTTGGACCGAACAGACACGCGAAAGCGTTCATTTTGAGACGAAATTCAGGACATAAGGCCTCTGAAGATGGACAGTGAGATCTGTCCGAAACGTCAGAAATTAAAAAGTCCTTTTAAGGACTACTTTACGCGGGTAAACCGAGAACATTATTCTACAATGATATATATAAATATACAAGTTAATTGAAGTCAAGCCACAGAAGTTTCTTATGCTAAAGTTAATTGGAAATTAAGTTTTAATATCTTAAAATTAATTTGGTGTTAAAGGAAGGGGAGAGGAAAAGGAAAATAGGAAAAGGATAGAAGATGCTCCCGATAAATTTCATACTCTCATATTAATAATCGATCGTACGCATTACTTCATATCGATATTTCTTTATGTTATTACCAAAAATGTCAATGCTGTAAAATTTTGTATTATATTGTGCACATATACGAGAAATTGGGGAATTTTTTCGAATGTTTGTTCTACACGAGGATAGATAAAATAAATCAGATTGTCGGGTTGATCTAGACGGAATATGAAGATTTATTAAGTTGGTAAGTTCTGGTGAGTCCAGACCATTATTTAGGATTTTAAACAATAAGATTTGATCAAAAATTAGACGACGTGTTTGGGGGGAGTTGAAATTATGAAATTTAATGGATTCGGTATAATTTGAAAAGTGTTAGTTTAGTTTATAATTTATGTGTTGAAAATTTTTTTTTTGAATTCTTTCTATTCTTTCGATATGGGCTTGGTATAAAGGAGTCCAGATCGGTGTACAGTGTAATATAAGTTAATGTAAAAAGTATAGTTAGTTTACTGGAAGTAGTAAAACTCCCGGTAGAAAAGTACTTGTTTAATGTGACTTTTGCAAATATATTCGTGGTCGATGTAACTGAAAGATTTGATTTAACGGGAACCGCAGCGTAGGTTTCTAGTTACTACCCATTATGCGGTAAATGGCGAATACCGAATGCAAAGGTAAGGTTTGCCTCGTAAATATGGAATTTTATGGAATTATCAGTGTTAAAGCTTGGCTGCACACGATTTCTTCTTTGCTTCTTCGACGGTTTCGCTGAATTCTGAAAACTGCTTTATGGAGTATCACATCTTGCGAAAAATGACGGTTCCGTACACCCGAATAACGACTCTTTGTTATGGTTCTATGTGGGCTGGTCTGGTATTAGGTTATATTTCATCGCCGTTTCTGTATAATTTGCATAATATTGAGTTTACGAAGAGAATTTTTTACAAAATTATGTAAGAATCTGTTTTCAATTGTACATTAATTTTTCAAATTTAAGTTTTTGATACATTGGAGGAGTTATAAAATACATGTAGATAATACAAAATGAAATTATAATAACAAAGGCAAATCCTGTACCATCATAATTTTGATCAGACTTGCAAAAATTATTTTGAGTATTTATTTCTTTTGAAGGTAAAATAGTGTATTTGTTCATATGAAGTAGATACTTTGAGATGTGACATTATAATTTAAAATAAAACAATAACTTTGTTAATACCACTTTTATTTTTTACGAATTTATAATGGCTCTAAACCGTGAGACTGTCATGTCATTTGATCAGTGAAAGGATTCAGAAAAGATTAATAATTAAATAAACATAACAATTTAAAGTATGATTATCTGAAGTGTGAAAATGGAAAAAACTGTTGTTAAAGAATGCGAAAAGAAAGTTTAAATGGTTATTTGAAATAATGTTGTCTTGTTAACGACAATATTTTTAAATGTTGGAAGGCAGAAAAGAAAACGCAGGGGCGTCAACAATATAAGTTGGTAAAAGATTATTTTAAATAAAGAAGTAGATAATATCATATGATTTGGGTAGCCCTAGCGGTGCTCTACCTCTGGACTTCCGCTGGACACCATTCTTTGGGATACACTTAATATATATTTCAGGATTTTTTAACAAGTTCACATATATGTTTTTTTTTCATTTCACATGTTGATCAACTCCGAGATCTTTGGTTTCAGTTATTCAGTTTAAAGATTACTTGCAAAGTTCTGCTCGTAAAAAAGATGTTATGAAATAAACTAAAACATATTCTTATGAGCAATCTATTCCCTTGATATTTCGGTGACATAAAAAAGTGTAAAGCACTCACCTCTTCAAATTCGCTCTAGATTGATTTCGATCACGATAATTTCCTCGAGCACCTACAGTACAGGAAACCTCCCCACAACCCCCTAATCCCCAAACTCTTCTCACTCCCCACATATATATTCCGAGGTATTCGACGGAACGAAATGATCTTCCGATTTTCTGAATGATCGCCCCAAAAATTGGCTATCAGATCCTCTACCAACCCAAACATTTTCGCCGTTCCACCGACTGGGAATTGATTCCACAGTTTTCTGGGTGAATAAATAAATCCACCCTTTCGGAGGAAGTTGAACGGGTTCTAAATTGTTTTGTCGTAAAATTTTCGTGATCATCATTGGGTGATTTAGTAGACAAACGCGTTATATTTATTTATGAACCAACATTTACAAGAAGCAGAAGCAACACTATTTGCAAACAAGTAAGTATTTTAACCGGTTCATGCGAAACTTGAAGTGCTCATGTTTATATTATAATACTTCAAAACACTTTTTAATCTATCTATTTCGTCTTTTTATACAAAGACGAGTATATGTAGCGGGCGGCATGAGACTGATGACATTCTGCATACTTGACATTAAAAAAAGAGGTAGGACACTTCTAGTTCAGATTTCAAAAAAATTCTGTGTAAAGCCCTGGCAAACGCCGGTGTTTTGATAAATATTTAAATTTTTCCTATTAGCGTCATTATTTATTAATTTGTAAGAAACAAATAGCTTATTAAAGTAATACAGAGATAAATACGCATATTAAGTGAATTGAAGTCTTAAAACTAGTTTTAGACAAGGGGAAGAGGAAAAGTAATGTAAGATAAGGATAGGAGATGCTCCCGACAAATTTCAAACTCTTGTAATAATTAATGAACGATGGAGCATTTATGTTGCTTATGCAATGATGAAAAACAGACAGAGAAGAGCCAGCAGAGGTTGAACCCACGGCTCCAGGGTGGGGGAATCTGACAATGTATCACTGTTAATTCAAAATTTCATGAAAGGCAATAACTTTCATGCTGTCATAATTTCTTGAATTATTTATATTCATTACTTATACATATAATAATATTCTTAATTCCAGAATGTGGGGAGGTAAGTGCAATCCCACACATTCCATAGAGAGTTTAAGTACACAGTTATAACATACATGAATTTGTGAGAACATACTCGTTTTTATAAATAAGAATAAAATTATAATAAAATCAAAAATAAAAATAAAACAACGAAATAAAGGAAAAAAAGAAAAAAAAGATATATTACCCACACACATGCAGCGTCTGTGTGTGGGTAATATGATAAATTTGGGTTCCGATTTCGTATAATCGCTAAATTATTACACATGCATGTAAAATAACTTAAATAATATATCCTATATCTTTTGTGGGGAAATGGAAAAAAAGCTATGAAAGAACTCAATAGCCAGGTACTTCTCAATCATCCTCTTCCCCGACTCATTTCTCTCCCACTCCCTCCAGACTAACAATGTATCCTGGTTGTGGATTCCAAAGTCTTGCTGGGTCTGGCAGTTGAAACTTTTGTGCCGTGTTCAGAAAACAATTATACTTTGAGGATTTGGGGATGGAAGGTTAGAATAGTGAAACACTTGAAAATTGTCTTAAACTAGGTTCGAGGCCGGCTTTACAACACCAACATTAAACGGGCGTATAAGAATTTAATTAGCAACAGCCATAGTTTTTTGACAATAAATTATTGAAGTAATGTAACATCATAAAAGTGGGTACTCATACAATGGAAATTTTAAGATTTGAAATTAGAAGCATGAAAATATAAGATGGAATTTTTGAAGCGACAGTATATTATAAGTCATCAGATGGCTAATCAGTGCAATTTTTTTACAATTCGTAACTTGGCTAGGTTGCCTAGGTTAATGGGGTAACTTCACGGTGGGCCGGATCGAGAGACTGGTTGAGGGAGGTCTTTCAGCATCTCAAGCAAGACTCTCTTGATCTATAGCCTTGCACCACTGTTGGAGGAATGGATTCATATGTATATCACTACTGACCCCTGATTCCTACCAACCCCTCATACCTTTTTCTTTCCCAGAACTTACTTTTCTTCCATTCCTTAAAAAACCCTCCACTCCTTTGTGAAACTAATCCTAAAAAAATATTAAAACCTAGAATCGGCATTAATCGAGAAATTTAAAGCATAAAATAAATACAAAATACGCTGATTGGTCATTTGATGCTGAATGTTACATTAATTTGAACTTTTGTGAAAAACCCCAACATCACTATTCTATTATTAAAAATATGAACATAAAAATGTTTGACAGCCCTGTTGCTGTGGAAAAATTGAATTTGTCAAAAAATATGTATATCTGGGTGTAACCATTGACTGCTACATGAAATGGGATGTACACATTACTAATGTTTGTAAACGTTTACGTGCTATAGTAAAAGCAGGATTTATAAAATAAAATACTTCGTGCCTATAAGTACCTTAAAATTAATCTACTCATCTCTGGCCGAATCCACTATCTGATATGGAATTACGTCTTGGGGACATTCATGTAAAACTATATACAAGCTATATACAAACGTTACAAAACTCCATTATTAAATTATTAATCCACAAATACACAAATGCACACAGAAGTAACATCAAAATAATGTACAAGTCTTTGAATGTGTTACCTGTTAGAGGATTATTGTTGTATAATATCATAAGTCAACAAATTATATCGTCGAATTTCTTGTATAAGGAAAGAGTCAACCATAAACATAACACAAGATTCACTCAAAATGATGGATTAGTGCTTCCGAAATGTACCAATAAGTACGGAGAGAGAACTCTAAACTACATTGTGCCCAAGATATCTAATAATATAATCAACCAATGTCAATATAAAAATAATACCTTATGTACCACTAAAGTCAAATATAATCTAAGAAAATGGCTATCGGACACAGATGATATGTACTGATGACCTACTGAGGCCCTTGAATAGCCAATTGGAATTCACAATGGAACTTAAAAATATATAGTAAATTGTACCTACCTATGTATGCTAAATATGGATACTCTTTCGATGTGACTGTTTCAATTGTACTTGTCTGATGTATAACGCTTACGTGTAGCCTGACTCTTCCCCTCCGCAACGAGACCGGTTCAAAGTCAGTACGTTGAGAAGTGTCGACGCGACAACACGTTTTGTGAAAATTGTCAATCCAATCTCCCGTCAAGTGCGAAATACGCGGCGTCATCCGTTTTCTCGTTTGGAAGGGAAAACCTCCGTTTGAGGTTTATAATTTGGTGAAAACTGCGTATGGTGATAAAGCTATGAATTGTACGAGTATATACAAGTGGTATCGCGAGTTTAAAAATGGTTCTCACCTCTTCACCCTCCGCCAAAAAGTTCAAAACCACAATTTCAGCCAAGAAAATTATGGCATCCGTGTTTTGGGACTGTCAAGGCATAATTTTGATTGGATATCTGCCTCAAGGGGAGACTATCAACTCTGCAAGATACTGTGAGACCCTAAAAAAATTGCGGAAGGCGATTCAAAACAAGAAGAGAGGCATGCTGACAAAGGGAGTCAGCCTGCTGCACGACAATGCCAGACCACACACGGCCAACGCAACGAAGGAACTGCTTGCTTCGTTTAAATGGGATGTCCTAAACCACCCCGCGCATTCCCCTGACCTAGCACCTTCAGATTTTTATCTCTTTACCTCCCTGAAGCTGTACATGGGTGGAAAAAGGTTTTCAACCGACGAGGAGGTAAAGGGGGAGGTGGAGAAGTGGACGAAGGGGTTGGCGGGAAACTACTACCCCGCTTCACCACCTGCATTGAGAGGAATGGCGACTATGTCGAAAAATAGCTTACATATGTACTACGGTAACCATGTAATTTTTATGTTTCAATAAAACAATTTGTAACCTACAAAAATTCAGTACACTTACTTTCTGGATACGCCTCGTACAATAGTAAATTAAAAAAAATATATATTTTAAGGTATATTTTTAGAATCAACGCCCCGTTTTAAGGAAAGGGAGATGGCGGACGTGAGCGTCCCCTAATTTTTTACTTGATTAATTCCCATTCGTGATGAAATCGTTGATGTACCTTAAAAGCCCCATCCCTCCGCCCACCCTAAATTTCTATAGCCACCCCTACACTATATTCTATCAATTTCATACCAAGAGCTTTTCAATAAGAAAACGTATCTGTTGGGTGTAGTAGAATTGCCACTACATTGAGTGCTTTTTAAACCCGTTTCCGAGGTGAGCTATTTGGTGGCATTTTACACATTCACGTAAATAATCATTTTGGCCTCGCTTTGGTAAAAGGCAGACGTGATGTGAGTTAGTTTTGATTGGTTTGCGTGATGAAATTTTGGTAACACGATATACGTGTAGTGTGAAATTAGTAGATTAGCGGTGAAATGGTCATGTAATTATCTAATTATAAAATTTAGAAATGTTGGACGACATAAAATCTAAAAATAGACCAACTTGATAGGGAGAAAAATCTGTTGAATCTACGATTTTTTCACAAAACCTCTTTTTAAATAAAACCCCAGCTAAACGAAATGACAATGGCCTCGGATATCTGAATTAGCATAATTCATATTTATTTTACATTAGGTCTCTACAATGCTCGACAGGGTATCCTAATAGACTATTATCAAGTGCCATCTATGCACGAGCTTTTACATTAAAAACGAGGATATTGCCGAATCTGCTAACTTGTAAGGAATAGTCCTTCACCTAAATGTACATTATTTTTACGTGACTTAAATTAATTGTGAAGTTAGAAGATTGGTGATGAAATAGCCATTTAATTATCTTAACATTCGGTGTGATCGATACATACTTAAATCAAAATTTTGAGAGGGTTATAAAGAATATTACGTCCGTCCGAGAGCGATTGTATTTGTAGCGGTAGGCTACTAAAATGTTTGTGAATGTTCTTACGTGCAACCCGCACCGCCTTAGAACTTACTAGCAAAACGTCAAAAGGTACGGAGCATCTACCTACTTGCTGGATTATTCTCGATTGCATTTGAGCCTATATAAACGGCCACGTCAAGATACTTAGTCAGTCAGTCAGTCTTACAAGGAAGTACGCAGCAAGAGCGTTCATCGCTAACTGAAATGTTTATTTGTCTCCTAACCACATCTCCAAAAAATTATTGACTGAGTGGGTTACTCGCTTGTTAGTTAGTTTAGTAGTGAGCAATGATATAATGTGGGGAGAGCGTCGAGTGACGTATCCGGCATGCATGAAGTGTCATTTAGAGAAAAATGTGGTAGGACATGGTTGCAGCATATTATCAGATGGTGCTAATTTGGAAACCAATAAAATTAAGAAATAATAAATACTTAAATGAACATTTATTTTAAGATATATGCAGGATTTTCTCATATACATGCAGGATGGTAAATACTCTCAGTATCGTCCTGGTAACAGACAACATTCAGGATCAAAACATTACTTGAAATGGCTTCATCCGTGTTCAGTGATCAGATCTGACTAGCCAAACATTAAATAACCCTTCCCGTTCCCCATCCCTTACTCCCTTCAACCTCTCAAATTATTCCAATTGTGGATGCAATAATCTCAATGATACCGGCGAGTTGGGACTCTAAGGAGTGAAATTAGATCTTGAAGAGTCCTATGTTATAGGAGGAAGGAAAAACAGAGGCCGATCCGTTCTCATGTGACGAACGTCAACCGTGTTCAAATGTTGGGCGTGCGTTTGAAGAGATTTGGTTAGTTCATAAACAAAACAAAATACTGGATTATTTTGAAAACAATTTTAGTACTTGGAATTTTTTTTCTTGTATTAACATCGAGCCTTCACGAAATATTCGTGAAGAATTTTTTATTGTAAATACAATAAAAAATTCGAGATCATTTAACCTTTGGGAAAATTCACGTTATTCCCATTAATAGGCTTGTTAAGGAAAGTCGTAACAGGTAATACTAAAAGTCCTGAATTTTTCTAATAAAAACCTTTCCATACTTTATCGATTCTCAGATCTCATCTTAAATCCTGTCGACCTTTCTCGGACCAGTAATGTATGTTATTTTATACAGGGCTTAAGATAAAACGATCCTTGCCTATTTGTGTTCAATTTACATCGGGTCTAGCGACTGAATGGGCCCTTACACCGAATAGATATGGATAATACGGCTTCCCCACGGAAATCGATAATGCGTTCGTATTGGCCATTGAATAATAAGATATTAGATGTCCCATTTTTTATTCTAAAACGATAGAATCGATTGGATTATTAGTGTATTACATTTGTTCTACTTCCATTTTATAGTTTTTTATACTTGTTTCTTAGTTCGGCTTTTAAATTTGTTAATTAGTCCTGATTTTTATATTTTAGTCTACATTCACTAAATACTTAGTTGTATATTACCAAATAAACCATCTGTGAACATTTATAATTGGTCTGTTTCTTTTCCACCCTCCTTTGTATATTAAGAATGTTTATGTTCCTTAAAACAAACAACTAAAGAAATAAACTTATCTCTATATTTTGGTTACCGGAGAAAGTGGTCGTTGCACGGATGCCTGATTTGAAAATCTATTCCCGAGTAATAGGATCATTTATTCAAGTTCAATGAACTTTAATTTTCAAAATTGGGAGTGATAATTATAAATTATATGAGACAGCCGATAAAGTAGGTACCAACATTATTTTAGTACTCAATGATTCTTTATTTGAAATGTGTATTTAATATTTGCCAGATGTCGTAATTTTTCAAGTTTATTGATATTTGAAAGAACCTGAACCTGAAAAAGTTGGAAGTTATTCAAAATAGAGCAATGAGATGTATTCTCAGGAAAGGCAAAAATTCAAAAAGTTTATTAAACGAGAGAAGAGCTGAATTGAATTCCAATAAAAAATGACTGCTATATAATGTGTAATTTTTATACATAAATTTATGAATAACCAAATGCCTTAGTACTTTAAGGTTGAAATAGTATTTAGTAAAATTTACATATATGCATCCAATTTTTTAAATACAATTAGATTACCGCATATGAGAAAAACAGACTCTTTAGAGAATTAGAAATAAGACAAGACAAAACCCTAAAATAAAGCCAGAAACGACGTAAGTGAAGCAGCCCTGCATAAAAATATGTGACACGGGGCCCTGGGAAACTGGACAGACCTTCGGCTGAATTTGCCCTATCAAATCTCTAAAATAAAGGGGGAATCTAAATGACATAAGTGATGAAGTCGTGTAAAAACAACATTCGGCGCTCCGACCTACGGTAGACTTAACAGGCCTAGAAAATGGATATTTCGTAAGGTTTTCTTTAATTGTTTCTAATGAACATATTACTAAAATCTCACACGTTTCTAGAAGGATCCTTCGGGATGTTACTAATTCAATTTCTAGAAAAATAAAATTTGGTGCTTAACGCTAATTTTATAGTTGAAAAACATTTTATAAAATTATAAAACCATTTACTTCAAAATATTTTAATGTTTTTTTCCTGTTTTTATTAATCTTAAATATAAATAACTTACATCCGTAAGGATCCCACTAGAAATTTTTGAGATTTTAGTAATACGTTCATCAGAAATAATTAAAATGTGAGGGTCGAGCAAACCCCTTTTATCGAGGAATCTTATTTCGCCTTAAAGATTAAAGATGTGCGATGAAATGCCTGAAAGTTTGGAGAAAATAGGAAGAATGAATGCAATCGAAAAAAATTGTGATTCTTGCTGCAAAAATATGTGTAGCCATTAGTTTATATGCGTAAAATGTTATGTGAACTAACTCAATATACAATAACAAAAGTTTATACGGCGGCGGCATGAGGAGTAATGCAATATGATATATCTGTATTAAATATAACAGTTTTTTATTGACAATAATGATTGGAGAGAGGGCTCACCTAGTGTGTTCTTAATATAAAGGTGATCCAATTGGCCGATGGGAAAAAAGATCGCTGGCTGGCTTTACGCCTGGTAAGAAGGGATTTAAAAAGGTATTTAGGAAATTTGCGGTGTGCAGGGGTATCATATTTGTCCGTTTTCTATTACGTTTTTATGACATGACACGTGTTATCTACCGATAAAGACGGCGAACTTATGTACTGCACGGATTGCCATCATGTCCGGAAAAAAGGGCGGAAATCACAAGCTACGGATGTTATTTTAACTTTACATTTTATAGAATAAAATTATCTTATCTTGGGATTTGCTTTCCGGAATTTGGAATACCTATTTGGCATGGGAGGGTCAAAATACCACCAAGCAGCGGAAAATTTTGTAAGCTTGTTTCCAAATTTTTTGAAAGAATATCTGATAAAGGAATATTCCGTATCAAAATAAATGAGGGGCGTCAGGACGTGACAGTTGACTTGAAAAATCTGACTAATCGGAAATATTTGGACACAGAAGGATAAGGAGAAGAGAAGCTTAAAAAAATCTAATAAAGGCTTTATTCCATCGTTCTTCGATTTTTTTTCTGTTCCTTTAAATGGAAAAATTACTGAAATTGAAATTTTGCAAATTTATTAATAATCTCTTCAAATTATTCGTAATTCGGTTAAAAACAGGACTGCAGGCCCTTAACAAATGACTTGATAGGTTCTTACAAAATTCATTAAAATACCAATGAGTTCGATCACGATGTTCGTTGATTTCGTCATCGTATATTATAGAAGAAAATGCAGTTCAATGAGCACGTGCTCCAATATGACACGACTTTACTAAAACTTCATAAGGAAACGTCCTGCAATCCCGTTTTTAACAGGATTACCAATAATTTGAAGAGATATTTAATAAATTAGCATTACTTATTTTTATCCGTGTACCAATGAACTTTGTGCTGATTTTTGTATCTGTAAATACATGCGAGCATCTCAACTTTTTAATTTATTTGAACACCGCACAGGAGCTCCGATTACTCCAGACCAGTAAGATGGTCTGGCATCATCGATTGGGATTTATTGTAACGCTTAAAGAAGTGGAGAGAGGAAGCAGACGCCATAGACTAACCACGTTTAGACGACTTATTTATATAGTTCTGTAGCGGTTATGTCACCGCTCGAGTCATCAAAATCATAACCAGACGGCATGTGTTAAAACAGCCGATACAGCAATTATTCTTTCGAGACTTCAATAATAATATCAGTACCATCATACGTAGACTGCTGACTTGCATATAGGGTGATGCAAACGCCCAGACAATAAACCGAGTCAGCAGTTCTGCGGGTTCGAAGTCCAGACGCTACTCCAACCCGTGGCAGACGAGAACAAAGAAATCGGCAGCTATATAAGCGGTGGAGGACTTGAGTACATCAGTCAGTCAACAGTCAGTCATTCATACCACATCACTCCAGTCAACAAGTTCCACGCGACATCATCCTACTCGAGATCTCCGACTCAGCTTAATGGAGGAATCGGCCACCATGGCCGGTTCCTCCCACGTCACGCTTCGATCCTTCTTCACCTCAAGTCAGTCAGTAGTCAGTAGTCAGCCAGTCATCAATCTGCCGCCAACAATTTACTAATCTCACGAGTGACAACTGGGAGGCCCTGCGCCCCTTCGCAAAGGACACATACCCGACTTCGCCCGTACCATCATGGACTCTACCGGGACATCAACATAGCGCCTTGTCCAGACCGCAGTCCCTGGCAAGCGCTACTCGGATTACAAGCGCCCTGGTCCCAGCGTCTCTGACCAGCGCTTCTTCCACGCATCATGACCACCACGAGGACACGCAGCATCCTCACTGGTCACACCACGCCCGTTCAACTGCCTACAAGGTCCACCGCACCTTTGGCAGTCTCGTCAGCACTGGAGTGCCTGAAGACCTACGTTCTTCGCCAGTACCTGACCTTCATCGAGTCCCGGTCACCAGCGCCCGGCGTCGACTCACTGACCCGCGTTTGACCACCACATCATCGCAGCAACCGGAGTATTCAACATCTGTCCTACATCATCTCCTCGTCACGGCAACTGACTCAATAAATGTATTATCCTGACTCTTAATAAACACTACAACAACAACATCCATATCTTACATTGTCTCACTACCAAGTCCCATAGTTCTATTTTACCCCCTCCCAATTTAAAATGATTTATTACCGGTTAAACCGATTTTCTGATAAAATAATTGTGACAATAGATTTCTTATTCTGTGGGGGTATTCGAAGCCTGTTTTCCCCACATAAATGTTATCACAATTGTTTAATAATGATGTGGCTGCCATTAATTTATTTAAATGTGTTACATTGTTTAGGTTTTGTGAACATACTTAGTAGAAGCGGAGAATAAATAATTTTCCTTTCTTTATTAATTAAAGTTATATTAGGGTCATTGGTTCTTTTATTGATTTCTAATTGTTCAAGTAACAGTTTGAAAATGGCCTTGAAAGCCGAAACAGCTGTAACAATAACAAAAACCAAAAAATACTCGCAGAACTTTTATATTATTAAATTTGGTTGTTGTGAATTAAATTAAATGGAGTTCTACGAATTGAACACAAAAACAATAAATAAAAAAACGATCGAGGAAGGTTGAGAAAAACTTGGATACTCAGAGCTACATAGTCACCAAACAATGCTAAAAACATTTCAAGGAACTAGGAAAAACGTTCAGATTCTAAATGTTGGTCTTCCACCAGTTCGAAAGAGAGTTTCAAAGATCAAAGAGAGTTTCTACCAGTCTACACCTATGTTCAGAAAAAATAACATTAACACGCATAATAGTCCCAACACCCGAAACCATTGTGATTATGTTGCCTCTCATAAATAAGCAAAATATCAATGGGGTTTCGAATTATCAAAAACTGTTTTTTTTTTCAACTTTGAATCTTGGTTCAAAGATCAAAGATCAGTTCAGTTTACTTATTTTATATTTTAGGAACAAACGATACATTGGTTACAGTGATTGTAACACTCCGTTTTGTATTTGATAACGAACTCAGAATAATTATTAGATTATTTAGATAAATAGCTGTTTTATACATTACCACTTCAGTCGTGGACTTTTTCGACTCTGCCTTTTCACCAATTCGGGTCGCTTGAGTAGGGGACAAGGGGATGAATTTAATTGTAAAGATCTATTTAATTATGAATATGGATTTAAATGAGGTCTGTCCAAGTTTTAATAATAAATCTTATCTATACTTACAAATATAAATCTTCAATAGTTTCACAATTTTTCACATTTGTATTGCTAAAATAAATGTTATAAAAACCAAAGGGAAAATTGGAACAAGATAAGTTCTCATGACCAAGGTTACTATTATAATGTTTCACTAGTTGTAATGTCAGTTTCAATAGTAATCACGGACCTCACAAGTCACAACACTCCTATTATAACACGCGTGGTTCACTATGAAGATTTGCATCAGAATAATGCACAGCGATGTCCCTAATTAGAAGATTATTTATTATTCTACTTAAAACTATGTGACTGCTGATAGGTGTTGAACTTGATATTTTTACTATGCGTTTTATAGGTATAGCTCATGCCCAGGTTTCGTGTAGGTATATACCTATATAGAGAAAGATAATCCCTAACAGAAAGCAATCCATTGGCTACTAGGAGGGTAATCTATTATGTAAAGAGAAGTGTCTGTGGCGAGCGGGTAACGTAGTGGTGTAGTTTTGTTTTATACAAATCTATAGTTTTATTCCGAGACTTGAACACTTGAACTTCAAAACAATATGAAGGTCACTGACTACATGAAATTTCGAAAAACCAATCCCATCTCCTTTTCCTGCCTCTTAAATCAGAATTTTAATACTTATTGATGAAATTTGCACACTACGTTAAAAATAAGAGGAAAATAACTCTCTACTTCTTATTTCTAAAACTTGCTATTTTCGTTACACGTTTTGTAGGTATATATCATGCCCAGGTTTCGAGTAGGTATATAGGGACAGATAATCTCTAATATAAATGCACATTTAAATGTTATTTTTTTGTTTGACTTACTTTTGACTGTACTATATTTGTCTTCAATTTGACTGGCCTAAAAGAGGATCCATTCCTAGTTGGCTAGTCAAAGATTCCGTATATGTTTTATTGTATAATTTTTTGTGGAATATATTCTTATTCACTGTAACCACCATAGACATATGAATATTAGTAGACCTGCCCTAAGTGATTAAAAGCGTATTATCCCCACTCCCCATACCGGTTCCATTGGAGCCGGCTGTGCTCGCGTATGGCCTCAAGTGAAATTTGAAAACGTGACGTCATCATTCCTGTGCGAACTATGGTCGAGGCATCATCGGTTCATTTTACGAAATAACACTGCAAAATGTTGACTTGTGATATGAAAACTTGTAAAAATAGATGTGAAAAAGAGAATAAACCCAATTGTCGTATTACATTCCATAAATAAGCATTATTTTACTCTATTTTAAGCTTATTCACACCGTATTATATGGATCAGTTTTAGAAACATATACTATCACATCACAATGTAGCGATTCTCAAGTGTGCTCATCGTTGTTTACTGGGGTAAGTAAATTATGAAACATTTGTAAAAGTGTCTTAACTAAATACTCTGAAACTAACTACGACTCTGAAAATAGAAGCTGCCTTACTTTGCCGAATTTGGACTTCGCAAATTAGTTCATAACGTGGCGAGTAATTTGCGCTCCCATGTAAAAATGTCTATTCATTCAAAAGCAGATTTTACTTTTAAGAACTAAATGGTGATATTATAATGCGAGATGCCTATTTACTGTCAGATTGATTTATTGACGAATCACAGTCAGCCTTACCCCCTTCGTTCTTCAACAGTTGATTTTACCCCTCGCCATTATCTTCTCGTCTATTAATTCCTATGTCTGTGGTAACCACCTATTTCTTTGCGCGGGCCTCAGTTAGGCGGAAGTCCTCGATGGCAGCTTCTTGCAGTTCCGCAGCTCAGGCCTTCCTAGGTGAGTCTCCAGCGAAGTCTCCTACCAGCGACAGCGCCTTTGTACTTCGCACTTTGGCCACTGGCCACGTCTGGTCACTGTACTTCATCTCGCGCTCCGCTTTACTAAATAACATATATTGTGAATCACTTTCTCGAACTCCACTAAAACTTCTTCATCCACGCCATTGGTCATATGTTGAGTAAGATATGATACAAATTAGAGTGAGTTGGACGTGAGTTAGAGTGAGATACTGCAGAAGCAAAGATAAAATCAAGAGTTTCTTGAAAAAATTATATGGGTGAGAAATAGGACAAATAAAATATAGAAATTTGTAGTTGTGACATTAAAAAAACTCAGTACAGGTGTAGATTTTGACAAATTTTGGTACACGTTGAATGTATTATTTATTTATTTTCACATATACGGCACAATATGTGCCATTCACATACTAAATTACAGAGAATAATACAGCAACATAAGGAATGCAATAATATAAATGTAAGTATAACGGTATAATCAGTAAATAGTAGTAAGGTTAAAAGTATGAAAAAAAGAGATATAAATAAAATATAAGTAGCAATCTGTAGTATAGTATTAAGTCAAAGTAAGAAATTATATGTAATAATATACAATAAAGTAGTATAAGCAAGAATGAAGTGCTAATAAAATGTTTGAAAGGCAATAAGAGTTTGTAAAAAATAAAATAAAATTTTTTAGAAAGGTATATACTCTTAGAAAATGAAAAGAATAAAATATATACTATTATAATATGAAAAGGAAACAAAAATAATAAATGGGAGAATCGCGTGTATAATAATAATGTGCGACACTGCTTGACAGTCCGATAAAAGCTTACATAGTACCTATGATGACTATGATATATAATTCACTGATATCAGCTTCTACCTATCGAGTACTAGTAGTTTTTAATCTGAAAGATTATAATAAATTAACAGTTAGATCAATGGGTTAAATTGACAGAAAAGCATAAATATAAATATATAAAAAGCAGTTTATGCATAATAAAGCAAGAAAGTAGAATTGAATGGTCACATCAATGATGTCATAGTAATAGGTAAGTAGGAGGTATTAAAAATTAGAAGTCACAATCTGAATTCCAAATAGTAATACAAGGGCTTCAGTTAGGCATCAACATAAATCATCTGTATCTAATAGCTTTGTTGTTAGATTAAATTTGACTTTATCAGTACAAATAGTATTATTTTGTCACTGGTGATTTATTAGAAAAAATAATAAAAGTACATTCAAAATTAAATATTATAAATGGTAATACCTAAAAAAACTTTACGTTCCTCTCACGTTACCATTATTTGACAACTATATTATTATTATTTAATATCAAAAATTACCACTGATAACACCGTTTCTGTATTTATTTAATATCGCCGGTATAAATATAATGATTGCATGCTACACTTGAATATAAGCATAAGAAATATAAATAACATTTAAATGTGGCATTAGATCGCACAATAACATCGGAAAATATTAAGTAACAACATTTAAATGTGGCATTAGATCGCACAATAACATCCGAAAGTATATTTAAATGTGGCATTAGATTGCACAATAACATCAAAAAGTATTAAGTAACAACATTTAAATGTGGCATTAGATCGCACAATAACATCGGAAAGTATTCAATTAATACATACTGTAGAAGGATGTACGAGTAAGAGATACAAGTACATATAAAAAATATCATCAGATTGCTTGAAAATATATGATATTATAGTATTCTTGTACCTACCTTAGTGCAGTTAAATAGATCCGCCACCACCAAGTATGTTCATACTGACTTCATGTAATCTATGTACAAGCGAGTATTTGAAATGCTTAGTTCCGGTATTGTTACATTTAAACAGGATTTTGGAACGAGAAGCTTTCGTAGTTAAATGAAATTCCATGAGGTTTAGTAAATCAGGGCTGTCTATACAACCAATTACAATAATAAAAAAATATTAGATCGGATATAATTCTTCGATCTGAGAGTTTTAATAAATTTAATTCTTTCATAGATAAATTGTAGTTCAACAGAGTTTAAAATTAATGTCTTAGGAATTTGTATTGCAATAACAACGCCTTTAGAAAAATTACTTACATTTCTATCACCACAAGTAATTTGATAAGATATTATGATATTTTGGTGCCAGTTATTTTTCCTAACCTTTTTCTTTTACTAAAACGCCATTGAAATGTTTTACGAAAATGTTGCAATATAAAAAATACATTTAATATTATTTAACAACACTCCCTGAAATAAAAGGAACAACAGAACTTTGGATTAAAACACTTGTATGGTGTCTCATAAAAATGATAATAATATTCAATAAAAAATAAACTGTGACTGATTACCCAGGAACACGCTTCTACGACAGAAATGGTTAAAAAATTAAGGCTATAAAAAGTTTTCCCTGAAATAAAATGAGAAAGTTTTCACGATAAAGAACGCGTTACAGAATCTAATCGATGTTTTGAAAATTTAGAATGACCTGTACGGAGATAAATGAATAGATATTGATTATTTATTAAAAATCTCTTTAAATTATTAGTAATCCGGTTAATCTGATGTCAGAACACGTGCATTTGGCTTGATTTATGAATTTTTAAATTTGAATACCGCACCCAGAGTCCCAACTGCTAGACTATGGCATCCCCAAGTGGGGGAAGTAGGGGAAGGATATGAGGAAGAAGAAAGTGGACAAGTACTTGGCTATTCAGATAACCAAACATGGCCAAAGCCATTTTAAGGGGGGGCTAGGGTTTTAAAATTTTTTTTTTGCATTTTTTAATTTTTTTAAAATAAATTTTTAATATGTTAAAAATATTGTGTTCAAATTTCAAGTTGATTGGAGCAAAATTGACGAAGTTACGAGTATTTTTATACCTGTCGGATTTTAATCCCTACCCGACCATACGTGTAAGCCGAGCAGAGCAGGAAGCTGAGAGACAAACTAAAGAAGGCAGGATTCGTCGTAGACAGGAGCAAAAAGGTGCTTTAGACATCATAGATGATAGCAACATCCTTTATGGACCTGGCATTGATGATTCAGTGTGAGTTTGCTTATAAAAGTTTAATACCAGATTTTTTAGTGTTCAAAACTTTATAGCGTTTTTCCCACAAGTCACGTTTTCAAAGTCGGTGACCGTCATAACTTCAAAACTACTGCACCGATCCTTTTGAAATTTTGAAAACTATTTCTGCACATAATTTACGAGGTAACGCTGGAGAGTTTTTTTCAAATTTGTTAATGATTATTATTTTACAATAACAAATTAGCCGATTTTTTTCACTAAAAATAGCGTTTTTCCCATCAAAGTGTTTCAAAAAAGTGAAAAATTAAAATTTCTAAAAACTATTATCCAACGAATGAAATTTGATGTTTTGATTTCAGATGACCCAGCACCGAGTTATGAGGGTCACCGTCATTCTACTTTTTTTTGAGACACGTCCGAATAATTGCTGCAATTGCCGTGTTTTTTAATATTTCTCCGTGAAAATTTTATACAACATTCTTAAAATGTCATACTTTACTGTCTTCTTAGATTAAATAAAAATTTAACTGTGTTGTCACAAAAAATTCACAAAAAGTGCCTTTTTTCGTACGAATTAACCCTAGCCCCCCCTTAAGCAACATTTCAATTCTGAATGGTGGTCTTACACCAGGGCAATACTGAGAGTATCTTCCAACTTGGATAAAGTTGAAAAGCGCTTGTAAGGTTCTGGTATAAATTTTAAAAAATAAGAACATAACTGAGGATCGTTTTGGAAGGGAGATGAGCGAGTGAGCGACTGTTGTGAGAATATTTAATAATAATCGATAAGTTAACCCCTCCAGCATTTGAGGGTCATATATGACCGGGGGCCCATATTTCATAAAAGTATGTTTATCTTTTTTTCTATCATGCGGAAATGTAAAGTGTTTTTGACGTTAAAAAGGAAAATAATAATTCTTTCAAGTTTGAAGTTCTCAAATATTTTTACTGGAATCCATTAATAAAATCATAAAAATAGCCAAAATGAATAATTCATATTTCGCGCCGCTATCGTAACAGTCGAAAAGTCAAGTTTAAAAAATATTTATTATTTTTTATTATATGAACGAGATAAAATTGAAAGTATGTTTTGATTACAAATTCCCCAAACAAAACGACTGTGTTTTTGAAATATCGAGTTCTCTTAATTTTCCTATGACTGGAGTAAAAAATTAAGTTAAAATGTGGTTAGCGTTTTTGAAAACATTTTTCACGTTTGATAAAACAATTTTATAATTTAGAAATAGTAATGTTTATTTTAATTGCATACACCGGAGAGGTAATTTTATCTAGTTTCTAAAACAGTGTTTGTTTTTGCGGAAAATTAAAAAAAATGTATTTAGCGCATTGAAAAAACTGATGAACTGGAATGCTCAAATCAGCCGTTGGCACTAGTGAGCTGGCGGTCATGTTAGCTGTCAATCTTCCTTTATTCTAATTCAACGACGAAAGTTTTTTTTAAACTTAAGTTTATTTAATCATAAAGCCTCAATGTCGTGTTACGTCTTCGTGCTCCTCGAGAACATTTGGACATAAGGTCCATCTGTTCCAAGTTTCGAACAATTAAGTATAAAGTGAATTGTGCCTTAAAAAAACATAAATAAAAACCGATTAGAATGTCTCGTATTTTTTTCTAGTATATTTGCAATAAACATTTTGTTCTATCAGACAATTTTAAATCCCTGAAATCTGTTCTAATCGTAAATAGAGTCTGATTTATGCTAAACTATATTTTAATGGGCATATTGATAAACACGAGAACACCACTTTCAAAACTTTAGTAATCTCATTTTTCAACTTTCTGCTTCTGAGAAAATCATCTGAAAATTTTTATTTCTGTCTTAAGCCACCAATCTAAATTAAACGGCAAAACTTATTTCTTATCTTGTTGACAAGCTTTTTTCAGTTACTATTTTAGTATAAAATAAATATATTATCTCTTACAATAAATCTGAGTTTTTCAACAATTTTGATTCAGACATCTTATATCGTTATATACCTATCCACAAGCATTTACTGTGTACCTCATCTTTATCCTAAGTTTTTTACGAATATATTTTTTACACGTACATAAGTGTAAATATATTTTTTGGAATTTCAATATTGTATTACTTAAACACGATCTAATTTTGCTTTATTATTTTCATATTTTTAACTTCTCTGTATTACTTACGCGATTTTAATTTATTTGTTATATTTTTACTGATAAACTTATGTTAATAAGACAAGGTTTTTCATGCATAATACAAAAGGATAACAAATTATTATAAGCAATAATAAGTCGTCCGAATTATAATTGATATAATAAGCAGTAATTGTTGATTGAAGTACAGGGTTTTCAAATGAGAGGTGTTATTTTGATATTCAATCGTAAAAGATCAATGGTTTCGTTGTTTATGTGGCACGTAACTCCGTTTTATTAAAAGTAAACGTTGTCCAGATCAATACCATCCAATTCCGGCCATAAAAAATCATTAATCATTTCTCGGTAGTGCAATCCATTATTCGTAACTGTTGCTCCAGCCTCATTTTCGAAAATGTAAGTTCCAATGACTCCGCCGGACCATAAACCGTACCAAACAGTCACACGTTGAGGATAAAGAGGCTTTTCAACAATAACTCTTGGGTTTCCCGAGCCCCAGATGCGACAATTTTGCTTGTTGACGAAGCCACCGAGGTGGAAATGGGCCTCATCACTCAAGATGATTTAAATTTGATTCACTCAAGTGAATTTTAATTATTTAAATGCATTGTTGAATTGTGTATCGTTCCATTTTTTAATGACGTAGTTTCTACTTGTCATATGTCAAAAGTAACATCTACCAAAATAGCAAGCTATTCAAAATAACACCTCTTATTGGAAAACCCTGTACTAGTACATATTGAATTATTCGGCGTGTTGGAAATAAGCCGACGTAGCTTACTGGTCCGAGCACCTGACCGGACATCAGAAGGTGCGGGTTCAATTCTCATCGGCGGCGTTTATTTTTATTCGGGTGATATTTTGTATGGATATTTCGGGCGACTAATTATTTCTTATAATAATTTCTGATTTATGATGTATAAAAAATAAAATGATACAAATAAATATACAGAATAAGGCATCGAAAAATAAAAAGGAAACGGTCTCAACTGGGAAACGAACTCAGGATCTCTGTTTCACCGGGATAATGCCTCTAACCACTCGGCCATTGGGTCCTAATTATTTTACGTCATTATTCACGATCTCATATTTTTAGTAATATTATCTTTTTTCCATGTTTCCTGGGTTCGATTCCCAGTTGAGATCGTTACCTTTTAATTTTTTTAATGTCTTTTTCTGTTTCATGTTTCATTAACATTTATCAGTATTATTTTCTTCTTCAATGATTTATACATTAAATTGATTTGTTAAAACTTCTAAAAGATATTAGACATCTTTGGAACGTTCATTAAAAATACATTGTTGTGTGCAGGAGTGTAACTGTCAATCTTTGGAAAGAGTAGACAACATCAAATACCTGGGTTTAATTATTGATAAAAATTTAAAATGGAACAATGACATTACTATATTAAGAAACAAAATAAGAAGGCTAGCCTACATGTTCAAAATTCTTAGAAACATATTGGACAAAGTTACATTAAAAACTGTATATTATGCTCTTGTTCAATCAATGCTTTCATATAATGTTGTCTGTTGGGGTTCTTGTAACAAGACTACCTTAGAGCCTTTGAATGTTGCGCAAAAATTAATTTTAAAAATAATGTATAAGAGAAATTTTATGTATCCATCAAAGTTGTTATATAGTGAAAGCAAAATTATGACAATAAGGCAGTTGTACATAATACAGGCTCTCTGTAAATTTTTCAACAACACTATTACTGCTAAAAGATCTCAACAAGTTTCCAGCACTAGAATGGGTTCTTCTTTAATTTATCAGCCGGTGTATACCAGAACATCCTTCGGACAAAGGAGTTTTTCATATAAAGCTCCGTTGCTATATAATATGCTTGGAGAAAATATAAAAACTATAGGTACGTTAAATTCATTCAAGAAAATGGTCAAAATCTCCGTACTAGCTGAGAATGATGATTTTGGATCACCCATGTTGTCGCTTATATCATAATTCCTTGTGGAAGCTCTGTTTCGATACAATCCTTATTTACTTACTGCGCATGTACTTATTTACTTCTAAAATAACTTTTGGTTATTTATTATTATGTTACTTTTTATTATTATTATCTACTTAATTATCGTATTAATATTTACTTTAATTATTGTCTAGCTAAATTATTTACTAACTTACTTTTTATTATAATATTATCTACTTACCTATCGGTTATTATTTACCTATTTTTATTTAGTTATTTTTATTTTTTCTTATAATCTATTATTCATACTATCCATGTTGTAATTGTTAGTATGGTTACCCTATGCTTGTGTCTGATAAGCCAGCACAGGTACCTTGTACTTTAGTTAACAGAAGAATATTATTGTTGCCAACTTACTTACTAATGCTTCTTTTGTTGACATTTTGTTTTTATTTTTTCATACATTTGTTACTAAAATTTTGTTTATTTTTGTCTACCGGTCTCGAAACGTCCGTGTCATAAACTTTTCTTTTTGGTTTAAATTTAATTTAATGTTGTTATTATTTTAAATTTACATATATGTATTTTTTTAAATGATATTATTGTAAAGCTGCACATCTTGATACAGGAATGCCCTAGTGAGATGTGCAGAGTATGCTTTTTATGTAAAAACTGTTTAACTGTTAACTGTAAATAAAAAAAAAATATATATTAAAATAAAATTTCGCATTAACAAATTCCTTTCCATAGACGCTTCCTTTACCTGCCTCACAATGTCGCCTAATCGGGCAGCAATATGATTCTTCTGATTTAACACAATACCCGCAAACAGGGGAACTGTTGTTAGTTGTTAAATAAAAAAGTGATAACCCTGATATATCAAGCCTTCGTTTCCATATTGCCCAATTACGCGTGTAATAGTTCCACTAGCTCCGTCCATAAAAATAATTATGTCAAAGTAATGTTGAATTTTCAACGTTCAAAACAACGGGGTAGTTGCTTCAGTGGTGTAACAATAAATCTCGGATACTATGGCACGCGCTTTATTATTTAAAACACGAAAAATGAGTAAACTTTCCGAGGTACGGAACGAGTTTTTTTTGTATATTTTACGATTTTCAGTTTAGATTATTTATCTTTACAACACAAAGTTCCATCGTTTTGTGCAGTCCTCGGATATCTTGTTTTTAATCTGACAAAATGAAATGACACACTATTTTTATAATTTTAAAATTAATCGGTTTACTTTGTGTAAAATAAAACGAGTTTAGGTACCTTCTTAGTTTTATAGTTTTAATTGATTTTGAGGAAGAGTTTGGATTCTGTAAGATGTTATTATTTTGTGAATTTATTTATTGACAAGATAAATATTCTGTACCTGGGAACTATTCATATAATAGTAATGAAATGATGTATGAGGATTCTAAATCTCTGGAAAAAGCTGATACATTTTAACTAGCCTGAAAAGGTAGTTACTTTATTGTGACCATTATTTTCATTTAAATTGGTTCAGTAAAAAGGTATCGTCCGAAAAAACGAAAACGTAAATAATACTTCACATGGGTCGAATTCTAAAACATATGAAATCATTGTGGATCGGAAATAATACATAAATAACGGGTATTTTACACGATGTTTTTTTTCATGCAGAAACTATATCGGAACACGATGAAATTTTATTGCTTTACACAATCACTATTTTAATATTTATGATTTCATGCAGATAATTGCTTTAGAGCAGAAATAATATTTATAGCTAACTAACTAACCATCATGCCGTTTCCCCGCAGTTGAAGGCAGAGAGGACGGACCGCCAAACAACTCGGTCTTGGCACACACTTCTTGCCTCTTTTAGACGGTACCAAAATAATGATATCGATAGTGAAAAACATAACTTGAACATTATCTTACATAGATCACATGAAAGCATCTGTCAGTTGCGTTTGCTGTTGCTGTCAACAAATCTTTAAATATACACGCATAATTCGCAATACCACAATAACAGTAGGTAATATACTTACACTATCGTTACGTAAAAAAATGACGGACGACCGATGTCAAATAATGTCCGCCATCTTAAACTTTACGAAAATCAGTACCCAAATTGAACACATTCTCTTTTTCGTCCCGAATCCGTAGGAAGAGATATAATCGAATGAAAAAAAGCGTCGTGTAAAGCGCCTTTAAACTGCAAGTAATGCAAAATCACGTTTTTTTTGTTTGAAAATTTGATCTCTTTGATATATTTTTTGCTTTAATTAAATAATGCCTAAAGAACACAACTTGGCTTTTGAAACAATCAAGCATTTGTTGATTAGTTTTTTTATAAACAAAATAAAGTGTCAGGCCTATAAAAACTGCTTTAAAATTCAGAATCTCCCCCTTACAAACTCCCTTTTGGATACGGTTTTATTGTATAATGTGGCAAATTAAATTAATATATGATCGTAAAACATTTAAATATTTGTGGCTAAACATTGCAAAAAAAAAATAAAACAGAATTTTCGGCGACATTTTTTTCTTGGGTAAATTAATTTAATTTAAGCCAGGAGTAATTGACCAGCCTCTCGGTTGTCAGCATCAGTGGAGCAGGGATTGGCCAGCCTCTAGGTGATCAGCGGCAGTGGGCAGTAAACTATAAGAACTAGGGAAAGAACCCGAGAAGATCTGACGAGATCATCTGCCACGGATATTGTACTAGTTTAGGATCTCCCATCAAACCCGGAGGAGCTAAGTTTGAACCTTCATGACCTAAACAAATAATACACCTTGAAATAAATGATTTCACGTCAGCAGCCATTTTCGGCCAGTAATATTTGAAGCTAATTTTGTTTAAGGTTTTCATTATTCCGTAATAGGCGGAGGAAAATGATGTTTCTCTTAAATTTCCTGCTAACGTTATAAAGGTACGACTTTTTTCTAGTCATCGACTTTATGGAGAGCCTCCATATTTTGTAGGTGTTTGAATCGGAAAAACTACAATATAAGCTGCAATTTGTACAATCTAATGTACCAAGGATCTGTACTTAAAATAAGTAAGTCATAAAATAGGTAAAATAGTCAGAAAAAGTGCACAAATACATTGCAATACAACAATTTATGTTTTGAAACTAGAACTTTTAATTTGATGATTTTATAAAAAAAAGCAAGTAATAAGTAAATTTGAAAGATTTAAAAATTAATTTATAATTTAAGCAAAACATTTATTTTTTGTAAAGTAAACATTTGTCAAAATTTAATCTCGTATGTGTATTTTGAACATGTAATAAAAAAGAGGTGTGTTACATAAATCATAAAAATGGTTTAGTTAGTCATAAAAATGTACGGAAAAAAAAGAACAATAATTTGTTGTCAAATCATTTCATCATTGATAATGTGCCGTCAAGCCTCACACGCTTCAAAGGACGACATAGATCCAAAACATCGGATCTTCTTGCACACTTAAATGCATTGGTAGCAGGCAGAACAGATTTGGAATCCTCAATTCTGGTAAACCGCCTAAAATTCCTAGGACCTGAATTCCTAGAAGAACTCAGCCTGCGCAGTCTGGTTCTTAGAACCCTGTCACAAGTAGTGACTTTCTTCCAAGATTCATTCACACTGGAAGCTGCCGACAAGGAACTATCGTCCAACAGTCGAAAAATTTTAGCTGCCAACTTTAAGGGCAGTTTACCAATCAGGTCCAAATTTACAGAAGCCACGCGAGCAGCTTCCACCTGGCTGAGTAATGAATTGAAAAAATCCATGGCAATTATTAGGTACGTCTAATAGTTGACTCGAGAAGAGGTTTGTATAAAATTTAGAGATTTTTTGGAAGCCCATATTAATTTAATAATACCATGCCGCCGGCTACAAGTGCGTCAGTACAAAATTACTAACAAAAATGATGACTCATTTAAATCTCTTAATGAGGAAGTCATGATCGATAGTGTCAAACGCTGCACTCATATCTAAGAGTGAGATATGTGCTAACTTACTTATTCTACAGACATGGAGAGTTATGAACCCACCTATTTCAAACTCGCAGAACGGTTGTTTGAAATGCAACAGAACTTGTCAAGACAAATAATACACGCTTTCATTTCTGTTAAATAAATATGCCCTGACAACATCAAGCAAACGAAAAATTCTGACGGCTTTGACGATAAATGCCGAAACCAGAAGAGACTTATGCGGATATTAGAGAGTCCCTATCGAAAAAAACTCTTCTGTAACATCAAGAGATAAAATCCGAATTGATTGATTGACTGAACCATTGTTTTAGCTCCATTCCTAATTCACGTTATTAGTAAATCCCTGAGCACGGGTGACTTTCCTGAACCACTCAAGTCAGCTGTAGTTATACCAATACTGAAAAAGCCACAACTAGATGCCGATAACTTAGGTAATTATCGATCCATTTCAAACTCACCTTTCATTTAAAAAAATAAAGAAAATTCCTGTTGCACAAATAACAAGTCATTTGAATTTTATTAAATTAACGCCAGTTAAGTTAACACTTACCTCTCTCTATGGACGGGTTGTTTTAGAAAATATGAACAGTTCTTCTTTCTTTAGGGTCACCCCACATTCCTGTACCAAGAGTCAACAACTCCCTACGTCTACCGTAGCACTCTCGTTAAGTATTATATTTTTCTCCATTAGAGGTTTCGAGCGTTCAGTGTTAACAGCATGCAAAGTGAACAATTTTGTGCATTGAAGTGAAGTGAATCAGTCTACAACTGAATCTTTTCTCATTTGGTTTTATAAATCCAAAAATCATTTCCAAACCACAAAAATATATTGTATAATCAGTTTTAATGATCTTAATTGAATTCGTGAATTCTTATGTGTTCCGAAAGAAGAGAAGGACCTTCTGGCTACCTTGTGCTAACCAAGAAATCAGCGCTGAGTCAGTTCCAGCAAACGTCCTGACTACAACAGTGAGCAAATTTAGATTTTACATATTGTTTCTTTATTCAGAGTTTATAATTACGATTCATTTTTCTGGAATTTGGAAGTTTCTCTTCCACGCAATATTGCCGTATTTCTTATACCTACTTACGTCAGTTTTAAAGTTAAATTATTACAATAAACCTCTATTACCTATGGTTCAGCCGCGTTTTTTAAGGCGGTTAGCTTAATCACTAAAGTGATTAGTTTTCTATCATATTCTCAATAAATTCTCAAAAATTCCTTATCAAATCTGGTATTTCCAAATTTTCTGAAATTACAACCAGCAACGCAATTCGCCTTATAACACCTGGTGCTCATAGCAACAGAATACACCTCAATAGTAAGACTTTTCGAAGTAAACTGTTTGACCTTGTGTTCAATTTCTCGGTTGGCTAAGTCCTCCATCACAACACAAGCAACATTTTCAGCTTGCTGTGGTGGTAGTAGGAGATTTTCAAATATTGTCAGGTTATTCGTAACCCGAGAATGTTTGTCTTTATTTTTTTTTTTAAATATATATATATATCTATTTCTCAGAAGTTTCTAATCATGAACACGTACAAAAATACCTTAGCCGCCTTTATGTATGCTCCTGTGCCTGTGCCTCACCTTTAAAAAAGCTGTTCTTCCAGCAGAAACATCGGTTCCCCCCCCGGCTTTTCACCAACCGGCTTTCAGCGAACAATTCTTTCTCGAACGCCAACCCGAGTCCCTTCAAATACCAAAATACTTTTATCTGCCTCCTCGTCGTCCTCCACCATCATCAAAACCCTTGGGATCCGAGTTACAGATGATCATTAAAAGAACCAGAGAACTTCAATTCCTCCTCCAAAACGCAACAAAAGAGATCTTTTCCATTCCGACACACTTTTTGGCGACGTTTTTTTCTTGCGTAAATTAATTTAAGCGGGAATTTAAACCTTACCGCCATCTATATAATGTGTGTTATTGTTAGCGGGTCGATTCCAAATGTAACACGACGTGCTGTATCGCTTTAAGAGAAAATTAAAAGTTGTACTGGAGAAACAGAAAGTTTAGGAATAAACCCAAAATATGATCAGATCTACTTTGATGATGCGTACTTTAAAGACATCCCAAATGCAAATTAAAGGCGGAAGAAACGTAAAACGACTCTAAATCTTCTCAAAAAATAATGCTCTTAAGTGTTTTCTAAAATATTTATTTGATGTTTTTATTTTTTTTTTAGTTGCAATTGCAAATTTTGTACATGATGTAGGTATAAAGTATAATATAAGTTTAGATTTAATTTTTTTTCGCAATCCTCCTCACAAGGGTTTTCTCTTAATACTGCTTAATTATACTGTTTCTTTCTTATGTTGATAAGAGCCCCATTAATTTGAAAAATCCATAAAAATCACTTGCTTTTCGTATTTTGAAAGCAATACTTTATTTATTTATTTGCCATCTTTGTGCGGTTGCGCTGTTGAGGGGATATTTCACAGGGATAAAATTGTTAAAGTTTTGAATTGTGCCAAGTAATAAATCATATATTTTTTTATTAAATTTTAAAAATAAATTGGTATTATATAACATGAAAACATTCAAGAGAATTTCAATGAACCAAATCTTTTCAAATCTATATCTTTTAAGCCCTTAAGAATTGTAAAATTCAATCCATGCAATAATATCTCTGCCATAAAAATGTCGGTTGCTGATTTTGAAACGTGGGTACAATCATGCAGATTTTGTCCGGAAATTGAGTTGTCCGATTTGCATAGCAGCCAACAAAAAACAGATTTGTATTATGTGAAATGTGCATATCTAAAAGTCCGTTCATAAATTTATCATGGCCAGAAATTTATATGTTACTAGCTGATGTGTACCCGGCGATGCACGGGGTTATGAATGTTTTGTAGTTATTTTTAATTTATTTTTTTAAAGTAAGTCTGGGTGTGAAGACTGGGTGTGTATTTAAGGTGGATATAATATTATTCTGAAGAATTGAATAAGTTAACTTTTCAATTTTTTTTTATTCACTTGGTTGGACCACGTCGTCCTTGGGCATTCTCGGCCTACTCAATATTTTACTACATACCTTTATAACTCATCTTCATCACACATGCCACATTTTACAACACATAAGTAATTGATTTATTATGTATTTTTATTTTTTATTTTTTTTTTTTATTAACAAAATTTTTGATACATATACAATTCAGGTACATACTGTGATGGACTCGCCCTGGGATAAATTTTTGTTATTGTTGATTTATTATGGTTAGAAAGAATTTTTCAGTTGATTTCACGAAGTAGGAGTTTACCAGATGTTGGCCTTAAAGCTGCTTTAGAAACAAGTGTTTAGATTTATTAGGGTAGAGAAAAAAAAAAAAATAGGAACATGACTGTATCGTCAGAGACCTCCGTGATGGTGGTTAATAATAGTAAGCCGAGCTAAAATGCTGGTGGGCCAACACGCCACTGGACTGGGGGTAGTCAAGTTTCATCCTTTGAACGAAGAATTAGACATTTTTCTGGAGAAGTAACAATTTATTGGTTTTGAAACGATTTAAAATTAATGTGACAGGTTCTAGGGCCATAATTGATGTGTTCCTTTAGTGCATTTCTGTCTTTTGAAAACAAAAAGCATTCAGAATTCAAAAGAACATAAATTAGAAATCGCATATGGTGATTTGGGGGGGTTGGTTTGGGGAGGGGAGGTCTGGATTTGAAAGCGCGGGGAGACGGTCAAGACAGTTAACGTGGAAGAACGGGAGAAGGGAGTCGTGATTAGGGAGCGCGGGCGGATAGGGAGTCAGCGTTGAAGGTCGGAAGAAGCAAGTCGATAGTCGTGGTTAGGGAGCGCGGGCGGATAGACAGTTAGCGTTGAAGATCGGAAGGAGGAAGTCGATAGTCGTGGTTAGAAAAAGCGGTTCTAGACAGTTAGCGTTGAAGATCGGAAGGAGGAAGTCGATAGTCGTGGTTAGAAAAAGCGGTTCAAGACAGTCAGCGTTGAAGAACGGAAGAAGAAAGTCGATAGTCGAGGGTGAAAAAAGCGGTTCAAGAGAGTCAGGTTTTGAAAACGTTGGGAGGCGGGAAATAAAGTCAAGGGGGTCAGAGTTTCAAGGTCTGGGAGACGGTCAGGAATAATCAGGATCGGTCAGCGTTTTAAGATAGTCGAGTTAGTAAAAACTAGGAAGCGCGTCAACAAGAATTAATCGTCGGGACGCGAACACGGCTAAAATCATTTAGTGTAGAAGGTGCGGTTTTCTAACAGCATGAGTTTTCTGCATGTGACTGTGTTTGTTTTTTTATAATTATTTGGATTGTTGACACTAAGATGTATCGGTAAGTCTATTATAATCTAATTATTAACACTTATTTCCTTAATGTAAACCAAATAATCCAATTGTATTTTGAAGTAAGGGTATTCAACTTGAGCACTATAGGTACCCGTTAGCGAAGGAAGTCATAAATTACGAGACCTGGCCATTAAAAAAGGGACGAAGAACGGTTACCCTGAAACCGCTTTAGATCATCCAACAATAGACATTGTTTATGAGCTAGACAATTTTTTTCTGCAATTTAAAAATGATTTAAAAATTCTCCAGTAATAATATTTAACGATTAGGTTATACGGAATTTATAAAATCGGGGAGACGGTCGGGACAGTTAGCGTTGAAGATCGGAAGGAGGAAGTCGATAGTCGTGGTTAATGAGACGGTCGAGACAGTTAGCGTTGAAGATCGGAAGGAGGAAGTCGATAGTCGTGGTTAGAAAAAGCGGTTCAATACAGTTAGCGTTGAAGATCGGAAGGAGGAAGTCGATAGTCGTGGTTAGAAAAAGCGGTTCAAGACAGTCAGCGTTGAAGAACGGGGGAAGGAAGTCGATAGTCGGTGGTTAGAAAAAGCGGTTCAAGATAGTCAGTTTGAAAACTTTGGGAGGCGGGAAATACAGTTAAGGGGGTCAGAGTTTCAAGGTCTGGGAGACGGTCAGGAATAATCAGGATCGGTCAGCGTTTTAAGATAGTCGAGTTAGTAAAAACTAGGAAGCGCGTCAACAAGAATTAATCGTCGGGACGCGAACACGGCTAAAATCATTTAGTGTAGAAGGTGCGGTTTTCTAACAGCATGAGTTTTCTGCATGTGACTGTGTTTGTTTTTTTATAATTATTTGGATTGTTGACACTAAGATGTATCGGTAAGTCTATTATAATCTAATTATTAACACTTATTTCCTTAATGTAAACCAAATAATCCAATTGTATTTTGAAGTAAGGGTATTTAACTTGAGCACTATAGGTACCCGTTAGCGAAGGAGGTCATAAATTACGAGACCTGGCCATTAAAAAAGGGACGAAGAACGGTTACCCTGAAACCGCTTTAGATCATCCAACAATAGACATTGTTTATGAGTTTAAAATGATTTAATAATTCTCTAGTAGTTATATTTAGCGCCAAAATTTATAGAACACAAACCATTGTATTTATGCAGTGTTTTTATAGTAACGGATAGAACGGTAAATTAAATGCTTCAATGCCTGTTATTTGAAAATGAGTTGTCGTATCCTCCTTGGGAATTCAACTTATTCTATACGGAATTCATAAAATATATTTAATTAAATATAATTTATTCAAACATCGCTCTTTTAATTCATTTTTGAATCGGAATAACGCAGCGGATCGAGGCTAGTCGCCGAGAGAGTGCATCTGTCTGGCATTCCTATTCTATCAAGCGAGATTTTAATTTTTCATAGGTTTGACGGGGACGAAGTATACGAATTTTTCGTAGGCTGTCCTATCTTACCAAAGCGACAAAAGCGAAGGGAACGAAATTTGTAATTTGGCTTGCCTAATAGGGACTTTTGTGTTAGCAAAGTCGATAACCCTGGATACCGAGATAACGTCTATTTTAGTATAGCAGCGCCGGCTTTTTCCCCTGCTATTGGTGTGGTTGAGTTATTCCCGTAAAAAGCACCGGTTTCTGTCGAAGGTGTTGGCGGACCAGCTTTAGATAGTCACCCTGAATGGACCCCTGTTTCGAGTATTTTCAGCTGGTGAGAGGACGCTTTCACGGAGTTCAAATCGAAGGGAACGAAAATTGCTAATGGGCTTTCCTACTTGAGTTAGCTGGTAGACGAAGGAACAAAGCGGATAAGGGCTATGCTATTCTTGTCTGGCGTATGGAGAGGATTTTCTCGCTGACAGAACGAAGGGATCGTGACGAATATGAAGTTGTTTCGGCGCTTTCTGACGTCCTTCCTGTTAAATTCAATAAGTACTTACCCCACTATAGGAGGAGAAGTCATCCAGAATTAGGTTGGAAATTGGCTCCGACTGAAACCGTTTGAGCTGACGGAGATCGGATGATTTCAGATTCACGACCTGATGATTCCAGTATCCCTGATCCTTAGCGCCGGAAGTCGAGGATATCAATTTCTACCATTCTTTGATATTTGAAGCGAACGGAGGGTAACAAACGATAGAGCGAATGACCATGACTTTGAAGTGGGGTAAAATCTCCCGTCTAGGAAACATTCGTTATGTCGGATGGACGCCCTCGTCCAAATTAAATATTGACATGACTATTTTGAGTGTGGACGAAAGACTTGAAGTATGTTCTGTATTGTACATATGATAAATATGTGTCATTACCTCTACTGGAACGAGAAGCTGTATAGACTGGAGCCAGGAGCTATTTGGAGTAGCGTGACTGCAGAGGCGAAGTCGAACAAACTGAAGCTGAATTCATCATTATCCTTACTAGCGTAAACCAGAGGGGTGTTCACGGGACTCCCGAACTCCTGACGTTGCTGATGCAAACCACTTCAGTATATGTTTATGTTTGAGGTTAGTAGAGTGGACTCCTAATTTTCGGCATGCTGGCGAAGCTCAACTCATCATCGATTTGGGGGAGGTTGACGCGACCTAAACCTCGCGCTACCCACGTGGCCCAAATGGTTCCTGACACCAGGCTATCATGCCACCGGACCGGAGCAGCCCCTTGTACCTAACGGTATAAGATGAATCTTCATCATTCATCATCAACATCAACATCAACAGTTACCACCAAGGACCCACATTCCACCTTCATCACCCTCCGGCAGGAGGCAAAACATGTCATTATCTCATCTGTCGCTGAGCGATATTCAATTCATTTCTGGAGGTGTTGGGATTGGACCATCAACTTGGCTGCTCTCGAGCTGGTCACGTTGATGGATGGGATTTGGACGGAGACCAATCGAAAGCAACACATGTTTTGTCTCTAGCTATTCCCGAAAATACCTACTCATAGAAATAACTCACAAAACTAACAATCCATAGTCAAATCATTAACTTAGAATCTTGTGCATCTTGAATTGAATTGTCTATAGTGAATTTCATGTACTTAATTTGTAATTAATTGTCTCATTATATTAGCACATTATCAACTGCAGCAACCGGAAACGTTTGGGCGAGCAAACAAGGTAGGAAAAGGTAGTTAAAATCAGGGTAGTCGGTCATTGTCTTATTTTCAAACCATACAGAATGTAACACGCCTCATCTAAAAAGAACCAAAGTTACCACAACCAATTAAAAGGATCCTTCAATGAATTAATCCCTGTCGAAACAAAAAATTGACACAACGTGACATATTGATTCGTTAAGAAGATCTATCTGGCTTCTGTCCTTTGTTTTGACCAAAGGAACTTTAAAAACATTACAGTGATGCCGTTGGACCAGGAGGTGGGGTTTTAAAATGTTTTACATTCTGTTTGGTTCAAGACAATGAAAAAAAAATATATAAAAAAGCCAGGGCTAACAGTTCAGTATTTTAAATACAAAACTGCGAAAAGTAGTGAATTTCTACAATAATAGTTGAGCTATACGTGAATTTATCAGTAGGGTAAAAATCAGTTTATTTAAATTCCAAATAAAAATATACGACCGAAATTTAATGATGTTATCCAACCTCCGATAGGACATAGTGAGTAAAGGTATTACATTGTGGAGGGAGAAAATAGTTCCTTCAGTAGTAGACCTAACACCAGCGCATTAGTTTATTTGCTTTAAATGCAAATTATCCGAAATAAAAATATCCGTGAATTATAAGCCGAGAATAAATTAGGTTATTTAAACTTCAAATAAAATTGTATCCGTAATAAAAATATCCGTGAATTTATCAGCAGGGAATAAATTAGATTATTTAAATTGTAAAACAAAATTTTGTATTGTCATCCAACCTCCGATAAGACATAGTTATTAAAGGTATTACATTGTGGAGGGAGAAAATAGTTTCTTCAAGTAGTAGACACAAACCCAGTTCATTCTAGAGGCTGATGTCCAACCTCCGATAAGGACTGAATTAACAGATAAAACTTTTTTTTATGTTTCCTTATTCATTGAAATTATTTATTAAATGCATTTAGGATTTTTTCGACCACCATGCTAGGCACATACCCACATACTTTGGGGAGAGAAAAAAAAAAACAACAAAAAAAAGGGAGACGGAAAGAGAAATTGCAATTTAAACAAAACATTTTAAAGTCAATAATACGTACGGTGAGAAAGTTAAGACGGTTGTAAAATCTAAACAAAGATGTATTGTACTACTAGACCGGAGCCTCTTCCCGGGGGGGACAAAACCAAATAATAGCTTATTACGTAACTTATTATGAACTTGACCATTTATAAGTGGTCGACGGAACAGATTTATATTATCTTGAAATGTTAGAAAAAATTCAGTGAACAATAAAAGTGTGCACTGGTAGAGTATTTATGTTTCGTTACCTAACGGGTATTCTTCCATGAAAAGAAGGCCGTGTCCTTGTGCAGTGAATATCTACAATAAATTGATTCAATTTTGATATAACCTAACTTGCTAATTGAATAAAGTGATGATGAGGACATTACGGCGTGAATCAGTGATAAAGTTTTGTAAATAAAACAATTAAATTCCTCTCAAATTAAACAAAATACATGTACTACAATAATAAACGGGGGGATCAACATAATTAATAAAAATAATAATCTAACTCATCTTAAGCACAGTTCAAATGTAAAATCGATCGGGGCCTTCAATTCAAAACGGTTGAATAATAATAGGATCCGTGAAACGTAATAGAAACACGAGTGTTAAGATTCTAATAAAAGTTGCGTATTGAAATAAAGGGTTCGTGAAAAAAAAATATGTATACATATAAACATATTTATACCTAGGGTTTCCCTGATAATTTTCAGACTCCCCACCAATTCAACATTAATTACCTCGGTAGTGTCATCAACATTACTAAACCTTTCCCTGTCCCGATTTTCGACCAACGATTAAACTTCATAATTGGAGAATTAGATAGTTTCGCTGTAATAATATCACACAAATATTAGCAAGCCGAAATGGGTTTTTTTTCCTGCGCTATCGCGTGGACGAAGACGCCAGCGTGAACTGAGCGGATCAGCGCGGCATACTGAAAGCTTCACTCTTTCGCGGTTTTATGCAATGTAAAAAGGAATGACAGACAGGGTGAGAAGACATGAGAGACTCTGGGATGAAAAGAGTGTAATTCGCTGTTGAAGGCGTCTAGCTGAAGGTAACCTGCGAGGTTCCTGCAAGGTTATGTGGAAGAGATGTTCACGCGATATTCCGTAGGAATAAACCCGTTAAAGTTCTATCAAATACTCCAATGGCGTCGACCTGGAACCTGATGTAAGCCAACGCAATCTTGGCTTAATTACAACAGATTCTAAGAGGTGAAGTGTAGGTCTGACAGCACGTGGAAGGAGGGCTTCATCAGACGAAACTTACATGACACATTTTCGCGTCAGCATCGTGATATGGGATGCAATTACTTTCCCCATTTAGAGACAGTAAAGTAGGTTCACAGAAGTGAATACGCTGGAACAATATCTGGAAGTGTTGGGAAGTCTCAATTCGTTTTCCTTCAGGCGTGGTGGGTTCTGGTAGGTCACGGTACCTTTAAGAAGTGGGTCGCCAGCTATTAGAGTATAGCCTAAGACACGCTGAGGTCAATGTTTGAGTTCTGATCACCATTCACCGTTATTGTTTGGCTAAAGTAAGACAGCGTAGTTTGAAAGAGATTTCATTTGTATAGTTTACCCCTTTTTCCTTCCCCTCCCCCTCCACACTTCTTTTTCCTATAATACGACATAGTTGTTCAACAAAACTCTTATCAAAATATTAGTAGCTACTACAATATAAGGTTCCTTGAGTTAGCTTTTCACGAAAGCGGCGCTATATAAATTATTCAATAATAATGATTATTATTATCAGGCGTCCTGTAAGGAGGAATAGGAAATAAGGCACACGGTTTTACGAGAAATAATTTATCAATTAAATTGGTAAAGAGGTTATCCACTCTAATTAGACGGAACTGAATTACCGCAAAACATATAGGTACACTAATAGATTGTTCATATAGAAGGAGTCCTATTCACATGAATTAAAAAAAAATCTAAACAAATTACCCAACGCTTAAAAATGCGAAATAACTCTCAAGATCTCGGTTACTGTATGCTCAGTCATAAAACAATTAACAACGGCGCTAACACAAAAAAGGTAGCGAGGGCCCCATAACGGACCTACCAGAGGTTTAACTGATAGCGTGCGGCCAAGGAAAAAAAAAATAAGAACGTCGAGCGAGACAGGGGCGGATTGGGAAATCTTTCGTAGAAAAAAAATATATATAAAAAAAAAAAAAAAGTAAAAGGGATTAGGAGTTTTGACAATTTTAGCAACAAGAACAGGGCAGTGGGGAGCAAGTGAAACCTAGGAAGGTTTGAAAAAAAAAAATGTATTATTGGCGAGTTCAAACGTGTTCTGCTGCTAAGTTGATGGAACAATAATAGCTGACAATAGCTTATCTCCGTATCTACTCCCACTATTATTTTTCCAGAAGGGAGCTGTGATGGACTCGCCCTGGGATAAATTTTTGTTATTGTTGATTTATTATGGTTAGAAAGAATTTTTCAGTTGATTTCACGAAGTAGGAGTTTACCAGATGTTGGCCTTAAAGCTGCTTTAGAAACAAGTGTTTAGATTTATTAGGGTAGAGAAAAAAAAAAAAAATAGGAACATGACTGTATCGTCAGAGACCTCCGTGATGGTGGTTAATAATAGTAAGCCGAGCTAAAATGCTGGTGGGCCAACACGCCACTGGACTGGGGGTAGTCAAGTTTCATCCTTTGAACGAAGAATTAGACATTTTTCTGGAGAAGTAACAATTTATTGGTTTTGAAACGATTTAAAATTAATGTGACAGGTTCTAGGGCCATAATTGATGTGTTCCTTTAGTGCATTTCTGTCTTTTGAAAACAAAAAGCATTCAGAATTCAAAAGAACATAAATTAGAAATCGCATATGGTGATTTGGGGGGGTTGGTTTGGGGAGGGGAGGTCTGGATTTGAAAGCGCGGGGAGACGGTCAAGACAGTTAACGTGGAAGAACGGGAGAAGGGAGTCGTGATTAGGGAGCGCGGGCGGATAGGGAGTCAGCGTTGAAGGTCGGAAGAAGCAAGTCGATAGTCGTGGTTAGGGAGCGCGGGCGGATAGACAGTTAGCGTTGAAGATCGGAAGGAGGAAGTCGATAGTCGTGGTTAGAAAAAGCGGTTCTAGACAGTTAGCGTTGAAGATCGGAAGGAGGAAGTCGATAGTCGTGGTTAGAAAAAGCGGTTCAAGACAGTCAGCGTTGAAGAACGGAAGAAGAAAGTCGATAGTCGAGGGTGAAAAAAGCGGTTCAAGAGAGTCAGGTTTTGAAAACGTTGGGAGGCGGGAAATAAAGTCAAGGGGGTCAGAGTTTCAAGGTCTGGGAGACGGTCAGGAATAATCAGGATCGGTCAGCGTTTTAAGATAGTCGAGTTAGTAAAAACTAGGAAGCGCGTCAACAAGAATTAATCGTCGGGACGCGAACACGGCTAAAATCATTTAGTGTAGAAGGTGCGGTTTTCTAACAGCATGAGTTTTCTGCATGTGACTGTGTTTGTTTTTTTATAATTATTTGGATTGTTGACACTAAGATGTATCGGTAAGTCTATTATAATCTAATTATTAACACTTATTTCCTTAATGTAAACCAAATAATCCAATTGTATTTTGAAGTAAGGGTATTCAACTTGAGCACTATAGGTACCCGTTAGCGAAGGAAGTCATAAATTACGAGACCTGGCCATTAAAAAAGGGACGAAGAACGGTTACCCTGAAACCGCTTTAGATCATCCAACAATAGACATTGTTTATGAGCTAGACAATTTTTTTCTGCAATTTAAAAATGATTTAAAAATTCTCCAGTAATAATATTTAACGATTAGGTTATACGGAATTTATAAAATCGGGGAGACGGTCGGGACAGTTAGCGTTGAAGATCGGAAGGAGGAAGTCGATAGTCGTGGTTAATGAGACGGTCGAGACAGTTAGCGTTGAAGATCGGAAGGAGGAAGTCGATAGTCGTGGTTAGAAAAAGCGGTTCAAGACAATTAGCGTTGAAGATCGGAAGGAGGAAGTCGATAGTCGTGGTTAGAAAAAGCGGTTCAAGACAGTCAGCGTTGAAGAACGGGGGAAGGAAGTCGATAGTCGGTGGTTAGAAAAAGCGGTTCAAGATAGTCAGTTTGAAAACTTTGGGAGGCGGGAAATACAGTTAAGGGGGTCAGAGTTTCAAGGTCTGGGAGACGGTCAGGAATAATCAGGATCGGTCAGCGTTTTAAGATAGTCGAGTTAGTAAAAACTAGGAAGCGCGTCAACAAGAATTAATCGTCGGGACGCGAACACGGCTAAAATCATTTAGTGTAGAAGGTGCGGTTTTCTAACAGCATGAGTTTTCTGCATGTGACTGTGTTTGTTTTTTTATAATTATTTGGATTGTTGACACTAAGATGTATCGGTAAGTCTATTATAATCTAATTATTAACACTTATTTCCTTAATGTAAACCAAATAATCCAATTGTATTTTGAAGTAAGGGTATTTAACTTGAGCACTATAGGTACCCGTTAGCGAAGGAGGTCATAAATTACGAGACCTGGCCATTAAAAAAGGGACGAAGAACGGTTACCCTGAAACCGCTTTAGATCATCCAACAATAGACATTGTTTATGAGTTTAAAATGATTTAATAATTCTCTAGTAGTTATATTTAGCGCCAAAATTTATAGAACACAAACCATTGTATTTATGCAGTGTTTTTATAGTAACGGATAGAACGGTAAATTAAATGCTTCAATGCCTGTTATTTGAAAATGAGTTGTCGTATCCTCCTTGGGAATTCAACTTATTCTATACGGAATTCATAAAATATATTTAATTAAATATAATTTATTCAAACATCGCTCTTTTAATTCATTTTTGAATCGGAATAATGCAGCGGATCGAGGCTAGTCGCCGAGAGAGTGCATCTGTCTGGCATTCCTATTCTATCAAGCGAGATTTTAATTTTTCATAGGTTTGACGGGGACGAAGTATACGAATTTTTCGTAGGCTGTCCTATCTTACCAAAGCGACAAAAGCGAAGGGAACGAAATTTGTAATTTGGCTTGCCTAATAGGGACTTTTGTGTTAGCAAAGTCGATAACCCTGGATACCGAGATAACGTCTATTTTAGTATAGCAGCGCCGGCTTTTTCCCCTGCTATTGGTGTGGTTGAGTTATTCCCGTAAAAAGCACCGGTTTCTGTCGAAGGTGTTGGCGGACCAGCTTTAGATAGTCACCCTGAATGGACCCCTGTTTCGAGTATTTTCAGCTGGTGAGAGGACGCTTTCACGGAGTTCAAATCGAAGGGAACGAAAATTGCTAATGGGCTTTCCTACTTGAGTTAGCTGGTAGACGAAGGAACAAAGCGGATAAGGGCTATGCTATTCTTGTCTGGCGTATGGAGAGGATTTTCTCGCTGACAGAACGAAGGGATCGTGACGAATATGAAGTTGTTTCGGCGCTTTCTGACGTCTTTCCTGTTAAATTCAATAAGTACTTACCCCACTATAGGAGGAGAAGTCATCCAGAATTAGGTTGGAAATTGGCTCCGACTGAAACCGTTTGAGCTGACGGAGATCGGATGATTTCAGATTCACGACCTGATGATTCCAGTATCCCTGATCCTTAGCGCCGGAAGTCGAGGATATCAATTTCTACCATTCTTTGATATTTGAAGCGAACGGAGGGTAACAAACGATAGAGCGAATGACCATGACTTTGAAGTGGGGTAAAATCTCCCGTCTAGGAAACATTCGTTATGTCGGATGGACGCCCTCGTCCAAATTAAATATTGACATGACTATTTTGAGTGTGGACGAAAGACTTGAAGTATGTTCTGTATTGTACATATGATAAATATGTGTCATTACCTCTACTGGAACGAGAAGCTGTATAGACTGGAGCCAGGAGCTATTTGGAGTAGCGTGACTGCAGAGGCGAAGTCGAACAAACTGAAGCTGAATTCATCATTATCCTTACTAGCGTAAACCAGAGGGGTGTTCACGGGACTCCCGAACTCCTGACGTTGCTGATGCAAACCACTTCAGTATATGTTTATGTTTGAGGTTAGTAGAGTGGACTCCTAATTTTCGGCATGCTGGCGAAGCTCAACTCATCATCGATTTGGGGGAGGTTGACGCGACCTAAACCTCGCGCTACCCACGTGGCCCAAATGGTTCCTGACACCAGGCTATCATGCCACCGGACCGGAGCAGCCCCTTGTACCTAACGGTATAAGATGAATCTTCATCATTCATCATCAACATCAACATCAACAGTTACCACCAAGGACCCACATTCCACCTTCATCACCCTCCGGCAGGAGGCAAAACATGTCATTATCTCATCTGTCGCTGAGCGATATTCAATTCATTTCTGGAGGTGTTGGGATTGGACCATCAACTTGGCTGCTCTCGAGCTGGTCACGTTGATGGATGGGATTTGGACGGAGACCAATCGAAAGCAACACATGTTTTGTCTCTAGCTATTCCCGAAAATACCTACTCATAGAAATAACTCACAAAACTAACAATCCATAGTCAAATCATTAACTTAGAATCTTGTGCATCTTGAATTGAATTGTCTATAGTGAATTTCATGTACTTAATTTGTAATTAATTGTCTCATTATATTAGCACATTATCAACTGCAGCAACCGGAAACGTTTGGGCGAGCAAACAAGGTAGGAAAAGGTAGTTAAAATCAGGGTAGTCGGTCATTGTCTTATTTTCAAACCATACAGAATGTAACACGCCTCATCTAAAAAGAACCAAAGTTACCACAACCAATTAAAAGGATCCTTCAATGAATTAATCCCTGTCGAAACAAAAAATTGACACAACGTGACATATTGATTCGTTAAGAAGATCTATCTGGCTTCTGTCCTTTGTTTTGACCAAAGGAACTTTAAAAACATTACAATACATAGTAATATAGAATGAAAGAGTAACAAAAAAATCCCACAAAGGCGAAGCCTGAGCGTGGGTATTATAGTGTAAGGATAAAACAGTGGTGTTTAAAATATATATATTTTTTAAACTTGTTAAATGTATCTATTTGATTGTGACATGTCTTCCTCTGTCATCCACTTCATCTAGTATCATGAAATATACATTAGTATTATGATTTCAAAAATATTTTCACATCATTTTTCAAAACTCCTATGTATTAACAGTCAATTACAATTTGTAAGCTTATTATAATTTTTGTTTTCAATTCATTTATTATTATCTATCAACACACTTCCTTTTATAACAATCTCAGGCGAAATTACGTAATGATATTTTATGGACATACGTAATAGGTACTACAACTATGTAATAACTAAAAATATCTAACTGTATCTTACTGTACTGTGTATGTCTAAACAAATAAATAAATAAATTAAAAAAACACACACGAATATTATGTCTACTTTAACTCGACTACGCATCGCATTCCAATGCAGGAAGAATGCGTTAAGTCTTCCTCGGGTATTCCTAAATTTTTCAACCAATCGCTACTGTATACCATATTGTTACTATTATACAACTTTTTTCAACCTATGGCTACTAAATACCATATTGTTACTATTAAACAAAATTTTCAACCAATCGCTACTGTATACCTTATTGTTACTATTAAGCAATTTTTTTCAACCAATCGCTACTGTATACCATATTGTTACTATTAAACAACTTTTTTCAACCTATGGCTACTGTATACCATATTGTTACTATTAAACAAAAATTTTAAATAATTGCTCCTGTATATCATATTGTTACTATTAAACAACCATTTTCAACCAATATATTCTGTATAGCATATTGTTACTATGAAACAACCATTTTCAACCAATATATTCTGTATAGCATATTGTTACTATGAAACAACCATTTTCAACCAATATATTCTGTATAGCATATTGTTACTATGAAACAACCATTTTCAACCAATCGATTCTGTATAGCATATTGTTACTATTAAACAACCATTTTCAACCAATCGATTCTGTATAGCATATTGTTACTATGAAACACTAGATTATATCGATTTTTATTCGACTCCGTAGCTCATTCTAGTACAATTAAATTTTCGTGCGTCTTTGACTTTTCATATCATTCAAACAACTCTCTAAGCACTCCTTACACTAATAAGAATAAACTTTGAAATTTTCAGTGAAATCGATTGTGTAGGTTTGAGTCTATAGGGGACAAACAAAGAAACATTTATTTTTATTCATATATATATAAATTTGAATTGGTATGTTATTCAGTAATAATAATAGCATTCCGCGAATAATAAAAGCATTGAGGGAGATATTTATTAAATTGATTGTGAGATATTTTCATGTTATTGGAATAAAATATCGTTTGATCGTTTTTCTCTATTGTGCTTCCCATTTTTGTATAATATCAGTTTATTATGAACAGTAAAATGACTTTGGTTAGTAATTAATTAATTAATAAAAAAGGTAACTGACAGATGAGCAAAATTTTCAGTTATTTTTCATAATGAAGGTAGTCAGCACGAAGCTAAACCATTAACATATAATAACCTACCTTTGTTTTGTTGTTATATATGGTATACATATCGGTCTTTTAAAAGACCACCAATTATAATAGAAAAGTGGCTTATAATAGCTTTATGATTATTAAGCCGTGTTTGGTGACCAGATTTTAATAGACAGGTACTTCTCCACCTTCCTCTTCCTCATCTCCTTCTCCTTCAAGTTCAGTTTCAGTTTCACAAAATACCTTACTTGGGGATGCCGTAGCTGTCTTTGAGAAGGTCTTTTGGGCGGTATTTTAAAAAAAATGATCTCTTAATACGAAAGTATTCAAACTTATTCTTGAATTTTTGCACGATAAGATTAGCTGACTTGTATCCATCGTTGCTCGGGGACTTATTTACTCGGTTTGGGGTAAAGTTTTGAGATTGTGAGGCTTTTTTAAGATATACATGTCTTTAGTATATTGTTTTGATGTATCTCATAAGGTTTAGCCAGTTTTAGCAATGTAAGCGCCCGAAAACATTTCTTTAAAACGGATCTCTTTGATGATAAAAATTAGGAATTATATTTCAATAGAATCACTTAAAAAACGTTTAATCCTGGAAAAAAAAACTAAAAAACTTCTGTAATTCTAAAACGAATGATAACCAACCACCATCTTCACAGCATACATTTTATGATCGGGTACAAAATCTATCTTCTGTATAGTTTACCCCAAAAGAGATTACATTACTCTCCAAAGATTTAACAAACAGCCCCATTTTAAATATATTTCCATTTCCTGCACCTATGTTTACGCCCTCTCTCCTACCTAAGTCTTCCACCCCCACCAAAGTTGATGCTCTCTCTCCCTCTTCCAGCTTAACTATAAGTACCCATACACCTCTGTAATTAATTTAATATATTTTTATTAACCCTGATGAAGGTTCAGGTTGAACTGAAACCGGTTGGTTATAAATATATTCAATAAAGTGGTATTCAAACAAAATAATTTTATTTAAATTATTATTTTTATATATGTTTGGGGATCTGGTAGTGTAGATACCAGGTGTAGGCGGCGATGACATGATGTAAAGTCTGTGGCTCGACACCACGTTGGTGAAGACCGGACTCGTGGATGAAGTGGAGTCTTCACGTGAACAGGGTAGCCGAAGGTGTGCGGACCTGGTCGGCAGATGTGCGGGAGGTGCAGACCGGCAACCATGTCGCGGGGCCGAGGAGCGCAGGTCAGGGATGATATCTAGGGCCACAGCGCTGATATAATCCCTATGGGTCCATAACAATACGTAGCCTCTCCATAAGGTTTGCAGGTTGCTGCTTATTAACTCTTAAACCCTACCTGGGGTACTGGAGTACCCCCCTGGTGTTTAAAATATCAACAATTTTGACAATATTGCACTATTGCAAAAATCGCTCTAGCTAATCTACTCTCGATAAATGGCGCGTAAGTACGTCGGTAAGCCGTGACCTCCCGGCAAGTGCAGTCGCATCCACAGGTGTTCCGGGGTACCCCAGTACCCCGTGGTAGGAATAGTGTTAGTTCTTCCTTCCAGTTATACTTGAATTACTGAAGTTGTTTTTCGACACCTCTCTGGTAAGTTTACAGATTATTTATGATTTACTTTACTTTGTGATAATGGCTACAGTACAGTGTTGATAGAGAGGGCCTGCGCCCAGTATCGAGACATTCATGGACTAATAATGTGTTATGAATGTAATGACAGTGTATGCAGTGTAATGAGGAGTTGTATTGTTTTCAGATATGGAATCCCAGGCTCGAAATCTTGGGGGGGGGGGTAAAATTGCAGCTGCTTTTTTAGTTTCTGACGACGAAGAGCTAAACCTAGGAGAAGATTCAGAAGATGAGCCCGAAAGTGTTATCGAGGATTTCTGGGACCATGCTGAAGTCCCATCTCATGAAGACGGTGATCAAGTGGAAGGAGATGAAGAGTATTTAGTGCCTGACAATGATGGGGCTGGTATAAATGAAGAAGATAGGCGCTTGGTTCGTGTGCTAGATTCTCCATTAGTTCTGTACAGAAAATGTCATAATAATGTTATGGAACTGACTGCTCCCGTACAAGGTCTTAATAGAAATCTGACATGTAACAATTGGTTCACGTCTATACCCACGGCCAAGAAGTTACTGGAAAAGGGTATAACATTAGTTGGAACTGCAAAGAAGAATAAACGAGAAATTCCTCGTGTATACTTGGACACTAAAAATTGAGAAAGATGCACCTCAATGTTTGCCTACGACGGACCTCTCACACTTTTGTCGTATTGTCCTCTGAAGTCAGCTAAGAAAAAAACTGTAATCATGCTGTCCACCATGCATGACAGCCCTGACAAGGATAATGAAGTGTACCTTCCAGAAATAATACATTTGTATAATAAAACCATATGCGGGGTGGATGTGTTCGACCAACTTTGTAAGAAGTACTCAACGTCCAGGAAGACCAAAAGGTGGCCCATGTGTTTCTTCTACGGGTTGCTAAATGCCGTTGTTGTCAACTCTTGGGTCTTATTCAAACTGTCAACTAACATTGATAAAGAGAAAATAACCAAACGGCGTGAATTTCTTTAGAGTTTGTCAATGGCACTCATATATTCTCATATGAGAGTAAAATTTCAATGGCCAAGATTACCCCGGGATATCAGAGAAACTATAAGTGCAGTCTTGAATATTCATAGTGAAGATCATAGGCCGGTCCCTGATAATCTCAAATCTGGTCGCTGCTGTTTTTGTCCGCGCACAAAGGACAGAAAATCTCGATCTGTCTGTAACACTTGTCGCCGCCATATTTGTGCTGACCATCAATACAAAATCTGTCCTTCATGTGACGACAAAAATGTCTATTAGTTTTTATTAATAAATTTTATTGTATTTTCTTATTACTTTGCCATAATACAAATAATATTTAAAAAAATATCGAATACCCTTATTTTATTAATTTTTTTCTGCCCGGGGTACTTCAGTACCCCGTGGTAGGAATAATTACATTCCCAGAGTGGTAGGGTTTAAGAGTTAATGACTGGCTGAGGCGTATTGGTTGGCCAAGTGCTAGCATATCAGAGAGTTAAATGCGTTTTGCATAGGTTAACGTTCCCAAATATTCTAGTAGCATCGCCACATACTCGTATGTTAACCTTCCCAAAGTGAAACAATTAACATAAATTATATTGTTTCAAAGAAATAAGCCAACAAATAGCCAGATGCGAACAAAGACTTTATTTTACAGATTATCAATCTGCTAGTCCAGAGAATGGTAAATGGAAGTTTTTCTTTATGTGAAACGGCACCGACCAGAGTACCAACTGCTCCCAACCTTCTTTAGCCAGTGAGGCTATGGAAACCCCGATTGCGGTGTGTTGTGAGGCTAGAGGTAGTTGAGAAGGGAATGAGGTACTTAAGAGCCCGTGAAAATCTCTGGATTGGTCAATTAATTTTAATCGTTATAGGGAAATCGTAGGTGTACTTAAATATTTATAGTAAGTCATAAAAATGGTATATTTTGACAATTATAATGTATGGGAAAAATTAATAAAAAGAACAATAATTTGTTGTCAAATCACTTCATCATTGATGATATGCCGTCAAACCTCACACGTTTCAAAGGTCAACATAGATCCAAAATATCAGATCTTCTTGCACACTTAAATGCATTGGTGGCAGGCAGAACAGATTTGGAATCCTCGATTCTGGTAAATCGCTTAAAACTCCTAGGACCTGAATTCCTACAAGAACTCAGCCTGCGCAGTCTGGTTCTTAGAACCCTGTCACAAGTAGTGACTTTCTTCCAAGATTCGTTCACACTGGAAGCTGCCGACAAGGAACTATCGTCCAACAGTCGAAAAATTTTAGCTGCCAACTTTAAGGGCAGTTTACCAATCAGGTCCAAATTTACAGAAGAAGCCACGCGAGCAGCTTCCACCTGGGTTAGTTATGAATTGAAAAAATCCATGGCAATTATTAGGTACTTCTAATAGTTGACTCCAGAAGAGGTTTGTGTAAAATTTTTATATTTTCTATTTTCTAGATTCTTATATTCCATGAAGTGGTGAATCATTTAAATTTACTGAATTTAAAGTTAATGTTCTTTATACAAATAGAACGGCGTCATATGCGCCTCACAATTTTTACCTCATATGGGTTTATTTAAATATTACCTGGCTTTTATAGACTTTATTTCCTATTTGCCTTGTATTTTCTCGGTAGGGAAATTTTTTTTAACCTAAAAACCCTACTAAAATTGCATGTATTATTCAGCATCAGCACCAGCAGCGACCTACAGCGGCCATATACTACATACGTGTCTGTTTGTGTTGTGTTGGGATCGGGGAGGAAATTTGGCTGCGTCCTATTGTTGGAATCCTTCCGCATTTGCCTTTGCGAGTAAGGAAAACCGCAGAAAACCTTATCCAGGAAGAAGCGGCCAATAGTCGACTTGAAACATATACGGCCTTCAGTAACATCGGTATATGATGTCTTGCATTTTGTGGTGTGTGTCTGTTTTTATGTTAATATATACTTATGGGAAGATAGAAAATAAACATACATATACATACAAATTATAAAATATTATATAGATATATAAATAGATATATAAACCTTATGTATTTAGGAAGGAAGTCGGGAGTTGAGGAAATACCTACTGCTCGCTAATCGTCCGCGTCTGATTCTGGTATGTACCATATGTGGTCATGGTCCATGAGGATGTGTTTAGGTAGTCTGTGTGAATATTCGAATGTCAGGTCGCTCGGAACATTGTATTGTCCTATGTCTCGTATGAGTGGGCTTTTACTAAGTCTGAGTGATTTGTAAAAGCGTTCAGTCAGTCTCTGTGTAGAGTTAGAATTCGTATAGAGTTGGAATTTGTTCTCGTTCGTGTTATCTCTTCAGGTTTGTTCTGAGTCTTGTGTTGTATATGATTTTAATACAGAGATTTTGAAGTGTCTGTAGTTTAGTGTGGTCTGAGTGTGAGATACTGCTCCATACGGGAATCGCATAAGACAGTACCGGGCGAATAAGCGAGTAGTAGATCAGGAGTTTGGTTTTGGGAAGTAGCGGGCTTCGTCTGTTGAAAATTGGCTTCATCATGCCGATCGCTTGAGGCGTGCGCGTGTGCATCTTGGCTTGGTGATATTTCCAGTTGAGGCGGGAGTCCATGGTCAGGCCCAGATATGTCACTTCATCTTTCCATTCAATGCTGTGTCCTCCCATTTCGATGTTAAAGTCAGGTGTTCTATTTAAAAGTTTTCTCGTGAACATGATGGCTTCGGTTTTCGCCTCGTTCAGTTTCAGGCGCCATTTTTTGTAGTACTCTACGAGCGCGTCGAGCGCTCTCTGTAGGTAAATAGCGGCCATATTCGCTTTCAGCGAGGAAACGTAAAGTTTGACGTCATCTGCGTAGATAGACAGATTGCATCTCTCGTCTCGGGGGATGTCATAGGTGAACAGAATGAAGAGGAATGGTCCCAGTAAACTTCCTTGTGGCACGCCTTTTGGAATCTCACGCGTTGAAAATAGCACGTTCCTTATGAACACTCTGCACGATCTATTTTTTAGGTATTCCTGTACCAGCCTCGTTAGGTATATGGACGTGTTAGTGCGGTGCAGTTTGTGCACGAGCTCGTCTATCCAAACGGTGTCGAATGCCTTCTCTAGGTCGATGAGCGCAGCAGCGGTGAAGCGATGTTCGTTGAATTTTCTTGCGATAAATTCCGCTACCCTGGTTAGTTGATGGGTTGTGGAGTGCCTCTTTCTGAAGCCGAACTGCTCGTCTGGCAAAATCTTGTTGTCGTCGTGGTGTGGGACAAGCCTGTTGAGTATAATTTGTTCAAATACCTTGCTCAGCGTAGATAATAGGCTTATCGGCCGGTAACTTGTCGGCTGCGTTCTATCTTTATTTGGCTTTGCGAAAGGCAGCACGGTCGCCGATTTCCAAATCTGGGGAAAATGCCCGGTTATGAGGCATGCATTGAACAATTTTTCTGTGTAGATGATGGCTTTTTGAGGGAGATGTTTGAGTAGAATGTTGTGAATTTGATCTCTTCCCGGCGCCTTGTTCGTTCTGAGTCGCTTGATTGTGACCGCAATCTCGTTCGGCGTAGCAAAATGAATATCTTCAGCGTTTGTCTGCTCTGCTTCCCTCAAGTCTCGTAGAGAGTCAGCTACGATCCGGTCTGTAGCCGGGTCGGAAAGGCCGTCTGTAGCGGCGTAGGCTCTCTCGAACCCATCGGCGAGTGTGTCTGCGTTTTCTTGTAGCGAGAGCGCCGTCCCTGAGCCGTTCAATTTCGATAGCGGGGGGATTGTGAAATCTTTATGTCTCAGCGCGCTAGCCATTTTCTATAGGGAATTATCCTTCGGCGTGAGCGACGCGACTTTTTTGTCTCAAAGTTCGCGCTTGAGTTCTGCGATTTCGGTGTTGATTTCCCTCTGCAGGCAGTTGTACGCTGTCTTGAAGTATTCGTCACGCGTGCGGTGGTACATGCGTCGCAGGCAATTTTCGTCCTTGATGAGCGATAAGACGTGTTCGGGAAGCTTGATCGTGTATGAATGTACTTCTTTGAGAGAATGTGTGTGTCTTGTGCTGTTTGAAGAATCTCTGTGAGAGTGCTTGTAGCTGCGTCGATTTCTTGTGGCGAGCGCAGAGTTCGCGAAGTGAGATGAATTCGTTCGTTGACTTTTTTTTTTAATCTTTCCCAGTCCGCATCCTTATAATCGCGATGTTTTCTGGGAGTCCTTGAAGTTGTGCCGCCTATAGTGAAGCTCACGAGCAGGTGGTCCGATGACAGCTCGTCTAGCGTGCGCAGTGGAGATATTATCTTAAAATTTTTCTCGAGTACGATATCCAATGTACTCAGATATCTAGAGTGCTGCGAGTAGTGAGTAGGTCTGTCGGGCGCCATTATCCAATAAAAAAAAAAAAAAAAAAAAAAAAAAAAAAATCTTAACCACCTTCACAGCTGGGAATTCCTGCGATTCCAGGTCCGCCTCGATGTCTTCTACTTCTACGAGCGGCAGCCCCTTGATTACTGCCTTTTTCATTTTTTCGGCTTCGGCCGTGAACGTGTGAAAGCCGCGAGCCTCCGCTCGCAGCCCGTTGGTAAGGGCGCGATGGCCCTCTATCGAGCGCACGAAGATGTTGGCCGTGCCGCCCCTGTTGTATTTAAAAGTAAAGAGCTTACCAGCCCCCAGATGTCCTTGGACCGTGGCTGTAATTTGCGCGTGTGTCATGTTCCTCAGGGTCATCACAACCGGGGGAACGCGGTCTCTCCTGCCGGTACATGCGGGGGAGAAAGATGAATTAGTATTGGCACGCTTAATACGCGGCGCGCCGGCGCCTTCGCTTACCTCGGGCAACTCTTGGAATCGGTTGCCACACTGGAGCGGTTGTGGTCCCCGTGGGGACATAGGTCACTTCACGGGGTTGGACGGTTGTCAATGAGTTCTCAAAACTTACTCATCAAATCTGGTATTTCCAAATTTTCTGAAAATTCCAGCCAGCAACGTAATTAGCCTTATTACACTTGGCGCTCACAGCAACAGAATACACCTCAATAGTAAGACTTTTCGAAGTAAACTTAGTCAAAATAAAAAAAAACAATCGTTTTACCTAAAATAAAAAAGTAGCCGGTCATGTCGTCATTTCAAACAAAGTACTTAAAGCCTCCCGATAGTAGGCATCTGCGCAATAACAACAATCTGTAATGCATTCCTTAGACTTCAAAAAGAATTTAAACAAGCTAACAAAATATATTTATACCGAAACCAGGCAAAGACCCAATTTTAACAGAAAATCGTCGATATATCCCAATTAGCTTTTTTCCTTGACAAGGACTATTTTACCGAATTACCAACATGGATTTTGAGCTAGGATTATTTTATGTCGACAAAATTCTTAACATCGTATACAAAAAATGTGTTATATCTGTACACAATAAAATTGTCAGTCCAAAAGAATTTTTTTTGTGTGAAACTCATGTTATTTCTTAAAATTAAGGCGTATTAACGAAAAATAGAAACATTTATAAAAATAAGTTTATACAATAAATATATAATAAGTTAAAAGAAAGACCTGTTACATGAATCATAAAATTAATTTAATAGTAATTGAAAACTTGAATGTGTATTTTGAACATGTGATAAAATAAATTGTTACATAAGTCATAAAAATGGTATATTTTGTCATTTATAATGTACGGGAAAAGTAAACAAAAGAACAACAATTTATTGTCAAATCACTTCATCATTGATGATATGCCGTCAAGCCTCACACGCTTCAAAGGTCGACATAGATCCAAAACATCAGATCTTCTTGCACACTTAAATGCATTGGTGGCAGGCAGAACAGATTTGGAATCCTCGATTCTGATAAATCGCCTAAAACTCCTAGGACCTGGATTCCTACAAAAACTCAGCCTGCGCAGTCTGGTTCTTAGAACCCTGTCACAAGTAGTGACTTTCTTCCAAGATTCGTTCACACTGGAAGCTGCCGACAAGGAACTATCGTCCAACAGTCGAAAAATTTTAGCTGCCAACTTTAAGGGCAGTTTACTTATCAGGTCCAAATTGACAGAAGCCACGCGAGCAGCTTCCACCTGGGTGAGTAATGAATTGAAATCCATGGCAATTATTAAGTACTTCTAATAGTTGACTCAAGAAGAGGTTTGTATAATTTTTTTTTTTTTTTTTTCATTTTCTAGATTCTTATATTCCATGAAGTGGTGAATCATTTAAATTTATTGAATTTAAAGTTAATTTTCTTTATACAAATAGAACGGCGTCATATGCGCATCACAATTTTTACCTCATATGGGTTTATTTAAATATTACCTGGCTTTTATAGACTTAGAGGCCTTGTATTTTCTCGGTAGGGAAAAAATATGTTACCTAAAAACCCTACTAAAATTGCATGTATCATCATCCAGCATCAGCACCAGCGGCGACCTACAGCGGCCATATACTACATACGTGTCTGTTTGTGTTGTGTTAGGAATGGGGGGGAGGAAATTTCGGCTGCGCCCTTTTGTTGGAATCCTTCCGCATTTGCCGTTGGGAGTAAGGAAAATCGCAGAAAACCTTACCCAGGGAGGAGCGGCCGAACGTCAACTTGAAAAGTTTGCGGCCTTCAGTAACATCGGTATATGATGTCCTGCATTTTTGAGATGTGTGTGTGTGTGTCTGTTTTTATGTTAATATATACTTATGGGAAGATAGAAAATAAACATACATATATATACAAATTATAAAATATTATATAAATATATAAATAGATATATAAACATTATATATTTGGGAAGAAAGTCGGGAGTTTAGGAAATACCCACTGCTCGCTATTCGTCCGCGTCTAATTCTGGTATGTACCATATGAGGTCATGGTCCATGATGATGTGTTTAGGTAGTCTATGTGTGTATCTGAATGTCAGGTCGCTCGGAGCATTGTATTGTCCTATGTCTCGTATTAGTGGATTTTTACTAAGTGTGAGTGATTTGTAAAAGCGTTCAGTCAGTCTGTGTGTGAATTCGTATAGAGTTGGAATTTGTTCTCGTTCGTGTAATCTCTTCAAGTTTGTTCTGAGTCTCATGTTGTATGTGATTTTAATGCAGAGATTTTGAAGTGTCTGTAGATTCTTGTGGTCTGTGTGTGAGATGCTGCTCCATACGGGAATCGCATAAGAGAGTAGTAGACGAGGAGTTTGGTTTTGGGAAGAAGCGGACTGCGTCTATTGAAAATTGGCTTCATCATGCCGATCGCTTGTCGCGTGCGCGTGTGCATCTTCGCTTGGTGAGATTTCCAGTTGAGGTGGGAGTCCATGGTCAGGCCCAGATATGTCACTTCATCTTTCCATTCTATGCTGTGTCCTCCCATTTCGATGTTAAAGTCAGGTGTTCTGTTTACACGTTTTCTCGTGAACATGATGGCTTCAGTTTTCGCCTCGTTCAGTTTCAGGCGCCATTTTTTGTAGTATTCTACGAGCGCGTCGAGCGCCCTCTGTAGGTAAATAGCGGCCATATTCGCTTTCAGCGAGGAAACGTATAGTTTGACGTCATCTGCGTAGATAGACAGATTGCATCTCTCGTCTCGGGGGAAATCGTAGGTGAACAGAATGAAGAGAAATGGTCCAAGTAAACTTCCTTGCGGCACGCCTTTTGGAATCTCACGCATTGAAGATAGCACGTTCCTTATGAGCACTCTGAACGATCTATTCTTTAGGTATTCCTGTATCAGTCTCGTTAGGTATATGGGCGTGTTAGTGCGGTGCAGCTTATGCACGAGCCCGTCTATCCATACGGTGTCGAATGCCTTCTCTAGGTCGATGAGCGCAGCAGCGGTGAAGCGATGTTCGTTAAATTTTCTTGCGATGTATTCCGCTACTCTGGTGAGTTGATGGGTCGTGGAGTGCCTCTTTCTGAAGCCGAACTGCTCGTCTGGCAACGTTTTGTTGTCGTCGTGGTGTGGTACAAGCCTGTTGAGTATAATTTGTTCAAATACCTTGCTCAGCGTAGATAATAGGCTAATCGGCCGGTAACTTGTCGGCTGCGTTCTATCTTTATTCGGCTTTGCGAAAGGCAGCACGGTCGCCGATTTCCAAATCTGGGGAAAATGCTCCGTCATGAGGCAGGCATTGAACAATTTTGTTGTGTAGATGATGGCTTTTTGAGGGAGATGTTTGAGTAAAATGTTGTGAATTTGATCGCTTCCCGGCGCCTTGTTTGTTCTCAATCGCCTGATTGTGACAGCAATCTCGCTTGGCGTAGCAAAGTGAATATCTTCAGCGTTTGTCTGCTTTGCTTCCCTCAAGTCTCGTAGAGAGTCAGCTACGATCCGGTCTGTAGCCGGGTCGGAAAGGCCGTCTGTAGCGGCGTAGGCTCTCTCGAACCCGTCGGCGAGTGTTTCAGCTTTTTCTTGTAGCGAAAGCGCCGTCCCGGGGCCGTTCAATTTCTGTAGCGGGGGGATTGTGAAATCTTTATGTCTAAGCGCGCTGGCCATTTTCCATAGGGAATTATCCTTCGGCGTGAGTGATGCGACTTTTTTGTCCCAAAGTTCGCGCTTGAGTTCTGCGATTTCGGTCTTGATTTCCCTCTGCAGGCAGTTATAAGCTGTCTTGAAGTATTCGTCGCGTGTGCGGTGAAACATGCGTCGCAGGCGATTTTTCTCCTTGATGAGCGATAGAACGTACTCGGGAAGCTTGATCGTGTATGGGTGTATTTCTTTTAGAGGAATGTGTGTATCTTGTGCTGTTTGAAGAATCTCTGTGAGAGTGCTTGTAGCTGCGTCGATTTCTTGTGGCGAGCGCAGAGTTCCCGAAGTGAGATGAATTCGTTCGTTGACTTCTTTTTTGAATCCTTCCCAGTTTGCATCCTTTTAATTGCGCTGTTTTCTGGGGGTCCTTGAAGTTGTGCCGCCTATAGTAAAGCTCACGGGCAGGTGGTCCAATGACAGCTCGTCTAATGTGCGCAATGGAGATATTGTCTTAACATTTTTCTCATTCTGTGGGCGGGGCTGGGGGCGGGGCTGTGGGGGCGGCACGGGCTCGTGCTGCTGTTGGGCGGGGGCGGTGTCTCCGGCTACGTTGGCCCATGTGCGTCCATCCGTCCTCGGCTGAGGAGGTGGTCTGCTCGGGTTCTGTTCTACCGGTGGGCGTTGGGCCCTTCTGGCAGGTCGCTGCTGTATGGAGGCGACGTACGCTACCCGCTTGGGGCAGCCTCTGTAGTTGGCGGGATGCGGGCCTGAGCAGTTGCAGCATGCGGCGGGCTCATCTCTTGTCTTCTTGGGGCATTCTGCCGAAGCATGCTCCAGTAAGCATTTAACACACCTTGCTGTGTGCGAACAGTTTCGAGACCCATGCCCGAAGTCTTGGCACCTGTAGCACTGGGTGCCGTGCTGTAGGTGATTGCTCCTGTGCTTCTGGAGGCGAATGCGGCAGTGGCACAGATATTTGACGGCCGCACGCAGCTGTCCCATATTGACTTCCTTATTGAAGTGTGCGTAAGTATAAGGGATACTCAATTGAGGCGGTCATCTTAACCACCTTCACTGCTGGGAATCCTTGTGATTCCATATCTGCCATGATTTCTTCCACTTCAACGAGCGGCAGGCCCTTGATCACGGCCTTTTTCATTTTTTCGGCTTCGGCCGTGAATGTGTGGAAGCCGCGAGCCTCCGCTCGCAGTCCATTGGTGAGGGCGCGATGGTCCTCCATCGTGCGCACGAAGATGTTGGCCGTTCCACCCCTGTTGCACCTAAAAGAGAAAAGTTTACCAGCCCCCAGATGTCCTTGGACCGAGGCTGTTATCTGGGAATGCGTCATGTTCCCTAGGGTCATCACCACCGGGGGAACGCGGTCTCTCCTGCCAGCACCTGCGGGGGAGAAAGTATGATTAGTATTGGCACGCTTTATACGCGGCGCGCCAGCGCCTTCGCTTACCTCAGGCAGCTCTTCAAATCGGTTGCCACACTGGAGCGGTTGTGGTCCCCGTGGGGACATGGGCCTCTTCACGGGGTTGGACGGCCTCGTCCAGCCTCCATTCTGGGGGGCAGCCGTCTCCATCGGCTCGGGGGCGCCACGTAGGCCAACGCTGGGCCTATCGGGGGGCGCGTGGGGGCAGGACTGGGTCCTGTTGCCCAAGAGGGGCCTGCTGCGGGCTCCGTCATCTCGGTGGCGTCGGGCGTCGTAGGAGCCGTGGTGGTGGATAGTCTCCGGTTCCTTGGGTCCTCGGGGCGGGGCTGTGGTGCGGGGATCGTAAGGCGCACGGTCCCGGTCTTAGTGCGAAGCGCAATTTGGTGAGCGCCGGGTGGTACCACGACCGGGGAGTCCTCGTGGTCAGCGGGGAGCATCCTCGTCGGGAACAGCTTGACTTGTGGAAGTCGGTGCCTCCTCTTAAAAAGGGAGCACGTCTCGGGTGCTTGCAAGCGGTTTGTGGGGGCCAGCGTGGATCTTCGTAAGTTGAGTGTTTTGCGTAGAAAAGTGATGCCTTGAGAAAGGCAGTTGGGGGCGCGAGCGCCTGCTCAGGGGGCCGGCGGGATTTCTCCGGCCGGCAAAAGTAGCGGGGCTTGGCTGAGTACACAAGCCAGACAAAAACGCTTTTGTGGTTGTATCACAAACCAAAAAAAACAGTCTCTAACTCAATCAATCTATCTATGATCTATCATTCTATCTGTATAAAATTTAGAGTTTTTTTGGAATCTCATATTAATTTAATAATACCATGCCGCCGGCTACAAGTACGGCAGTACAAAATTACTATCAAAAATAATGACTCATTCTGAATAATGAGTATTCTTCTATGAAGTTTTCAACTAAGCAAGCAAATTTTTCGTCCTACAAAAAGTTTTAAAAATCGTTATCTACATTGTGATTTTCATACAAAAACTAATTGTATCACATTCAAAAAGTGGATCGTTTTCCGATTATTAAATGATCAAAGTGTGAACACATCTACTATAACAGTGATTCTAAAAACAAAATCTTATTTGCGTGACAAGTGACATTTAAAGCCATAGACTTAAACCTAATGAAATATTGTTCTGGATGTCACTGAAACCAGAGACAATATTTTGAATTTGAATTGAAGTGGGGGCATTTTTGAACCCAACTTTCTTGTAAACTGTGAACAAAATGTCTAATACCCAAACACGTAGCAATAAATCAAACCTTGATAAAGAGGACAAACAAACTATGGATAAATTTTTTGATTATATCGACAAAAAGTTTGATTCTTTAAAAAAGGATATAATTCAAAAAATTGAATGTCAGAATACGGAACCTATAAAAAGTATTGAGTACATAAGTGCTCAATATGACAAAATTATTAAAAAATTGGATACAAATAATAACAAAAATAAATCAATCCAAAACGAACTTGAAAATATAAAAAAAGAGCAAGTGGGAAAAAACGCTACAATAAAAAAAATGGAACTAAGACTAGATGAAATTGAATATACATCAAATCTGCACTACCTAGAAATTGCAGGAATTCCACAAAAAAGTGGTGAACAACTGGAGGAAATTATAAAAAAAGTCGCATCTGCAGCTGGAGTTCAAATCAAACACGCTGATATAAACAATGTGACCAGAACTACAGACCGAAGACTTAATGCTCCGCCAAAAATCCTAGTAAAATTTACAGAAATTAAACTAAAAGAAATCCTTCTATCTAAAAAAAGAGAAATGGACCTTAATTTACTAAAGGATTTGACAAACGAAAAAGTGTACATAGGTGAAGTAATAAGTCCCTACAAAAAAGAGTTGCTTTGGAAAGCAAAGCAACTAGCCAAAGAAAAAAATTATGAATTTGTTTGGATCAAAAATGGGAAAATAATGGTTCGTAAAGGTCATGATCAAAAAATTTTGTACGTAAATCATCTGGACGACCTCGATAAATTAATATAACAAATCACTTACTTGAACACACCAAACTGAAATACCTACTGAGAACATGGATAAGGAAACAATAACTACAAACAAACCAGATGAACTGCTAACTCTTAAAAACAATTTTAATATATTAAATAAAAATATACGAAGTATCAACAAAAACTTCGATGAACTTCAAATACTAATTAAGAATCTAAAAATTAATCTTGATATAATTATCCTCACTGAGTGCTGGATAAAGGATAAATATTCACCCTTACATATTAATAATTACACCTCATATGCAACCAATTTGAATTACACAAAAAATGATGGTGTGATAGTGTACATTAAAGATGACACTAAAACTGAAGTCAATGAAATAAAATTCCCAAATGCAAACTGTTTGAAAATCAAAGTGGGTGATGAAACCACTATATTAGCTCTGTATCGATCACCAGCTACAACTAATATTAATCAGTTTCTTGAAACGCTTTCTAATGAACTCAATCTTCTAAAAAACAAAAAAAATGTCTTCCTCATCGGAGATATAAATATTGACATACTAGAAAACGGTCATCCAAATAGAACTGATTATCTGCAAACACTGGCTGCCCACGGACTTGAAAGTTTGATAAATAAACCTACGCGTGTTACAAATGACAGCAAATCTTGCATCGACCACATATTCAGTAAGACTGTTAAACCAACCAACTCTATCATATTCACCTCTACTATAACCGACCACTATACAACAATTTTATCTATTACAAAAAAGAAAATACAAAGATCGCAGCCCTACCCAATTATCGTGCAGAAGACAGAAACCATATGGAATGAAGTAAAACAACAATTACTAAATACAAACTGGATAAACCTACTGGAGAACCTTGATACAAATAGTGCCTGGAGTAAATTCATTGAATATATAACTCATACCATCATGTCAAATACCAAATCAATAGAAAAAAAGATTTCACATAAAAATCAACATCTTAAACCATGGATAACCCAAAGCGTTATAAATTGCATTAGAAAAAGAGATGAACTACACAGGAAAGTTAGTTTAAATCCTTGTGATATTTTTATACAACGATATTATAAAAGATACAGAAATATTTGCAAAAATGTTGTACGCAATGTCAAAGAAAATTATTATAAGAAAAAAATAGACGAATGTAACAATGACCCACGCAAATTATGGAAGATCATTAATGAAATTACAAGTGCAAAATCATCCCATAACAAAAGCATAGATGAACTAACAATTGAAAATACCCAAATCTCTTTCGAAAAACATCCGGACAAAATTCTCGAATACGTAAACGAATTTTTTTTCAAATATAGGGTCAAAATTGGCAAAGCAAATCAGACATCCAAAAACAAGCATTTTACCAGAAGAAAAGGAAAGTATGAACCAGATAGATAAATTAAAGTTAACTAATGTAACCAATATTGAAATCAGAAACGCAATTGTATCCCTCAATGTTAATAAATCATCGGGAAATGATATAAACTCAAATAAAACAATAAAACAACTCCAAAATGAACTGACCTTCCCTTTGACATACTTGGTCAATCTGTCTATATCTACAAATGTATTCCCTTCATGCCTTAAAAAAGCAACAGTTATACCTATACATAAAAGTGGTAACAAAAAGGATATATATAACTACCGACCCATAAGTCTCTTAAGCTCCTTTTCAAAAATCTTGGAAACTGTAATGAAGAAACAAATTGTTCATTTTCTTGAACAAAACAAATTATTATCACCATCCCAATATGGCTTTAGGGAAAATCTAAGCACCAATGATGCCATAGAAAATCTAACAAGCATAGCCATAAAAAACATAGATGAAGGAAAAAAGTGTTTGGCTTTATTCATAGATCTTCAAAAAGCTTTTGACACAATAGACCATAAAATATTACTAACTAAGCTAAAAAAAATAGGAATGGCCGAAACAACAATGAACTTATTAGAGTCATATATAACAGGGCGAGAACAACAAGTACAAATTGGCAAACAAAAGAGCAAACTACTATCTTTAAACTATGGCGTCCCTCAAGGAAGTGTACTGGGACCGATCCTATTCATTATCTATATCAACGATTTAACTAACCTTACCATTAAAGGAAACATAATCAGTTTTGCTGATGATACTGTTTTATTATTTCAAGAAGAAAATTGGACGGATACATTTAATGAGGCTGAAAAGGGGCTTAGTGCACTTCAAAATTGGTTTAAAATCAACTCGCTTACCCTTAATATAAGCAAAACAAAATAAATAACATTTTCAATAAACGCAAGGAGCCAATCAATAAAATCACTAGAACTAAAACTACACGAATGCCATGGAAATAATATACAATGTTACTTCCCCGTCATCGAAAAAACACAATACATAAAATATCTCGGAGTAATAATCGACGAAAATCTTAGATGGGACCTACACATCAAAGGTATTACGGAAAAACTCACAAGCCTTATATATTTCTTTAAAAATCTAAGAAACGTATTAAATAAAAAGGATATGAAAAAGGTCTACTACGCATTATGTCATTCTCGAATTGAATATGGAATCATAGGATGGGGATCTGCTACACATACGTACCTACACAACCTGAATACGATTCAAAAACGAATCATAAAGACCATATTGAAAGTACCAATTAGAACGCCTTCAATTGAAATATTCAATTCCTTTGACGTACCAAATGTACAGCAAATATATGCCAAAAATATATTATTGAAGCTCTTCAAAAATAACAAATCCTCTACTAGACTGTGTATGCATAACACTAGATCGAACAAAAATGATATAAAAAATATTCCAAGTTATAAAACCACATTCGGACAAAGAAACTATACATACTTTGCAACAAAACTCCATAACATCCTTCCCCAAGACATAAAACTAATAAAAAATCCTAATGAATACAAATCATTAATAAAAATATGGCTGAAAGAGGTCAATGAAAAAACCCTAATGAAAACACTAAAAACGATATAGAAGACACTAAAAACGACATAGAAGACACTAAAAACGACATAGAAGACAAATAAACCATATTTAAATAACTTTAGTCCGCCTCGGCACAGGACCCCCTAGTGAGGAGGACTAAGAAATACAATATTTTATATTTAATTTCACCATTATATTTTGTATGTAACAATTATTTTATATAGTCGCTAAAATAAAATAAAAAAAAATAAAATAAAAATTTTATTAACTTAATGAGGAAGTCATGATCGATAGTGTCAAACGATGCACTCATATCTAAGGGTGAGATATATGCTAACTTACTTATTCTATAGATATGGAAAGTTATGTCTGACAGCATGCTTAGTAGTTCGGTTTTTGTCAGTGGAATTTTATATGAATCAATCAAACCCGCAGAAAGGTTGTTTGAAATGCAATAGAACTTGTCAAGACTAATGATAACACGCTTTTATTTCTGTTAAATAAATATGCCCTAGTAACATCAAAGAAACGAAAAATTCGGACGGCTTTGACGATAAATGTCGAAACCAGAGGAGAATTATGCGGAAATTAGAGAGGCCCCATTGAACATAAATTCTTCTGTAACATCAAGAGATGAGTGGATCCTTGCTCAAAAACATTTCACGAGTAAAATAAATAAACTACGAATTGACCTACAGACTGAACCATTGTTTGAGCTCCATTCCCAATTCACGTTATTTGTAATTCCTTCAGCACGGGTGACTTTCCTGAAACACTGAAGTCAGCTGTAATTATACGAATACTAAAAAAACCAAAACTAGACGCCGATAACTTGGGTTAATTTAAAAATAAAAAAAACCACAAAAATATATTGTGTAATCAGTTTTAATGATCTTAATTGAACTCGTGAATTCTTATGTGTTCCGAAAGAAGAGAAGGACCTTCTGGCTACCTTGTGCTAACCACGAAATCAGCCCTGAGTCAGTTCCAGCAAACGTCCTGACTACAACAGTGAGCAAATTTAGATTTGACATATTGTTTCTTTATTGACAGCTTATAATTATCATTCATTTTTCTGGAATTTGGAAGTTTCTCTTCCACGCAATATTGCCGTATTTCTTATACTTACGTCAGTTTCAAAGTGAAATTCTTACTATAAACCACTATTACCTATGGTTCAGCTACGTTTTTTAAGGCGGTTAGCTTGGTCACGAAAAAGAATAGTTTTCTTTCATATTCTCAATGAGTTCTCAAAACTTACTCATCAAATCTGGTATTTCCAAATTTTCTGAAAATTCCAGCCAGCAACGTAATTAGCCTTATTACACTTGGCGCTCACAGCAACAGAATACACCTCAATAGTAAGACTTTTTGAAGAAAACCTAATCAAAATAAATAAAAAACAATCGCTTTACTTAAAATAAAAAAGTAGCCGGTCGTGACGTCATTTCAAACAAAGTACTTAAAGCCTCCCGATAGTAGGCATCTGCGCAATAACAGCAATCTGTAATGCATTCCTTAGACTTCAAAAAGAATTTAAACAAGCTAACATAATATATTTATATCGAAACCAGGCGAAGACCCAATTTTAACAGAAAATCGTCGATATATCCCAATTGGCTTTCTTCCTTGACAAGGACTATTTTACCGAATTACCAACATGGATTTTGAGCTAGGATTATTTTATGTCGACAAAAGTCTTAACATCGTATACAAAAAATGTGTTATATCTGTACACAATAAAATTATCAGTCCAACAGAATTTTTTTGTGTGAAACTCATGTTATTTCTTAAAATTAAGGCGTATTAACGAAAAATAGAAACATTTATAAAAATAAGTTTATAAAATATATATATAATAAGTTAAAAGAAAGATCTGTTACATGAATCATAAAATTAATATAATCGTAATTGGGAAATTGTATGTGTATTTTGAACATGTAATAAAGAGAATTGTTACATAAGTCATAAAAATGGTATATTTTGTCATATATAATGTACGGGAAAAGTAAGCAAAAGAACAACAATTTGTTGTCAAATAACTTCATCATTGATGATATGCCGTCAAGCCTCACACGCTTCAAAGGTCGACATAGATCCAAAACATCAGATCTTCTTGCACACTTAAATGCATTGGTGGCAGGCAGAACAGATTTGGAATCCTCGATTCTGATAAATCGCCTAAAACGCCTAGGACCTGAATTCCTACAAGAACTCAGCCTGCGCAGTCTGGTTCTTAGAACCCTGTCACAAGTAGTGACTTTCTTCCAAGATTCGTTCACACTGGAAGCTGCCGACAAGGAACTATCGTCCAACAGTCGAAAAATTTTAGCTGCCAACTTTAAGGGCAGTTTACCAATCAGGTCCAAATGTACAGAAGCCGCGCGAGCAGCTTCCACCTGGGTGAGTAAAGAATTGAAAAAATCCATGGCAATTATTAGGTACTTCTAATAGTTGACTCAAGAAGAGGTTTGTATAAAATTTAGAGTTTTTTTGGAAGCTCACATTAATTTAATAATACCATGCCGCCGGCTACAAGTACGACAGTACAAAATTACTATCAAAAATAATGACTCATTTTATTTACTTAATGAGGAAGTCATGATCAATAGTGTCAAACGATGCACTCATATCTAAGAGTGAGATATATGCTAACTTACTTATTCTATTTATTGTTATTAAGTTTAATTTGTAGAACTCCATTTTATTTTTTTATTTTTTATATATACAATAATATTATTATTGGGTTTATAAAAACAGTTTATTTTTAAACAAGTTCTGCTGTGTAATTATAATTACTTATTCTATAGATATGGAAAGTCATGTCTGACAGCATTCTTAGTAGTTCGGTTTTTGTCAGTGGAATTTTATATGAATCAAACAAACCCGCAGAAAGGTTGTTTGAAATGCAATTGAACTTGTCAAGACTAATGATAACACGCTTTTATTTCTGTTAAATAAATATGCCCTAGTAAAATCAAAGAAACGAAAAATTTGGACGGCTTTGACGATAAATGTCGAAACCAGAAGAGAATTATGCGGAAATTAGAGAGGCCCCATTGAACAAAAATTCTTCTGTAACATCAAGAGATGAGTGGATCCTTGCTCAAAAACATTTCACGCGAAAAATAAATAAATAAAAATTAACCTACAGACTGAACCATTGTTTTAGTCCCATTCCCAATTCACGTTATTTGTAATTCCTTCAGCACGGGTGACTTTCCTGAAACACTGAAGTCAGCTGTAATTATCCGAATACTGGAAAAACCACAACTAGACGCCGATAACTTGGGTAAATTTAAAAATAAAAAAAACCACAAAAATATATTGTGTAATCAGTTTTAATGATCTTAATTGAATTCGTGAATTCCTATGTGTTCCGAAAGAAGAGAAGGACCTTCTGGCTACCTTGTGCTAACCACGAAATCAGCGCTGAGTCAGTTCCAGCAAACGTCCTGACTACAAAAGTGAGCAAATTTAGATTTGACATATTGTTTCTCTATTGACAGCTTATAATTATCATTCATTTTTCTGGAATTTGGATGTTTCTCTTAAAAGCAATATGGCCGTATTTCTTATACTTACGTCAGTTTCAAAGTGAAATTATTACTATAAACCTGTATTACCTATGGTTCAGCTACGTTTTTTTAAGCGGTTAGCTTGGTCACGAAAAAAACAATCGCTTTACTTAAAATAAAAAAGGAGCCGATTATGACGTCATTTCAAACAAAGTACTTAAAGCCTCCCGATAGTAGGCATCTGCGCAATAACAGCAATCTGTAATGCATTCCTTAGACTTCAAAAGAATTTAAACAAGCTAACATAATATATTTATAATGATATTTTCCTTGTGATTTGAATGACAGTCAATTAAAACACAATTGAGTTTCTCTGTAATGAAAGAAGAGGTTTATTTTGTTAATCTCACAAGAGTTACATACAGAAAAGCATTCAGTAACAAAACATTACCTGTAATGAAAGAAACGACATTTAATGTTATTAAAATTTATGTCAATTCCAATCACAATCACGATAGCAATTACAAATTATTTCCATCAATCTGTCATGTCACAACCCATAGATTATTTTTACTATGTCACCTTAAATTACAAAATATCGAGTCGACTGTGTAGGTACTGTGGCGCACATCCAGCCAGTGACAGTCCACGACACACACAGCCACAGTGACGAGAAAAGCTCGGCATTGCCTTGAATTAAAGAAAATTATAATTTTCTTTACATCTCCCCCCCTAGGGAAGACAATAAACCCCAACCTATTAAGTATCCTCTTTTTGGTTCATTAATGCAGGTACTGGAGTTAACTTTGAGATGTGGAAAAAATTTGATTCTGATTTTTGTCGACCAGTGTTTATCTTGTAAATTGAGTTCGATATTTTTTCTATAATTTTGTAGGGTCCAATTCTCAATTCGTCTAGCTTCTTCCTATTAAGTTTGTTTCAATTCTCCACAAAAACAATATCACCAACGTTGAAGTTGAAGTGTCTCCTGCTTTTATCGTAAATTATCTTGTTGTAATTATGTGACTTCATAGTATTTTCCAGAGCTTTTTTTCTGTCTTGCATCAAACTGATGTCGGTCTTCTTAAGTTTTAACTCATTTGGCAAAATCGTAACATCTGTGCCGTTAAGTAGGTACTGTGGCGCATATCCTGTGACAGTGTGCTCCGTTTCATTATAGATTTTTACACAATTATGTGCTATAGTTGTCCAAGCTACTTTTGTGTCATTTTCGTTAATTTTGCATCTAATTTTATTGACCAGTGTTTGGTTCAATCTTTCATTTAATCCATTTGAGAAAGGTGAGTTTACTGCAGTAAAAATTATTGGAATATTTTTTTCATCCAAAATTTTTTTGAATTCTCTAGAATTGAGACCCGGGTATTGGTCTGAGAGTATCATGCCGATGTCATTAGTTTCTGTGGAATTTACGAGTTTGATAAAATCATTGGTATTTTGAGTTCTTGATGTCAAAATATATGCAAACCTCGTAAAATGGTCTGATAGCAAGTGCAAGTATCTCTTTGTTGACCGTGAACCCCCAAAACCGCCTATTGTATCAATGGAACATATTTCAAAAGGTTTTGTTGCGGGACCCAAGTGGGACATCAATCCATATTTGTTTTGACCTCTTAATTTGTTCTTTAAACATACTAAACAACTTTCACAGGTTCTCTTTATATTGTTTGTCATATTTTCTGCTGTGTACAACGAGCTTATCATTTTTTGCATTTTTTTAATTCCTATGTGACCTAGGTCTGTATGAACATTTTTGATAAATACTATGCTGAATTTTTCTGATAGAATTATTTTTTCTCTTTTTTTACTTTTTTTTAATAAACATTATTCTTCGATATCAATTTATCTCTTCTGCACTGTATCTTTTCATTTTTCACCTGATCTTTTAAGATATCTTCTTATATTATTAAGTTGATAACTTTTAATTGCTCATCTTGGTTCTCATCTGGTTTTAAGACTGGGTTTCTGCTTAGGCAATCAGCTTCAATATTGTATTTACCTGGAGAATATTTAATTTGAAAATCATATTGTGATAGGTAGTATGTTAGATCTCCTAAGTCTTCATCAGTTCTTGATTTTATATTCATATTCTCTAATGGCTTGTGATCTGAAAAAACAGTAAATTTCTTACCTTTCAATAGATGTTGCCAATATTTAATACATTCTTTGATAGCTAGGCATTCCAGATATATAGCTTTCTTCCTTTTTTGAACTTCATTCAATTTCTTTGAGAAGCAAGCTACTGGTTTTTCCTCATTGTTTTTTTGTGGCTGTTTTAGGATAGCTCCCACTCCTAGTATACTAGCATCTGTGTATACATGTATAGGCAAGTTCGGGTCAAATATGGTTAATATTGGTTGAGAACATAAAATTTGTTTCATCTTATCAAATGACTCTTGGCATGCCATAGTCCAATCAAAGGTTTGACCTTTCCTCAAAAGAATATGCAACGGATCCAATTTCATTGCTATTTTTGGCACATATTTATGGTAAAAGTTTTTTTTTTTTGGGGTCGGAAAGTTTCTTATTGATATCAAGTTATCTTTCAGAGGTCTAACTGAATTATTTTGTATTATGTGACGCAAATATTTAACCGAGTCAGCTGCGAACGTGCATTTTGTAAACTTCAGTCTTAAGCCTTCACTTTCAATCGCTTGAAACAGCTGTGTTAGATGTTTGACATGATCTGAGAAAGTTTTTGAAAAAACCAGGATGTCATCTATGTAATTTACTGTGAAATCTCCGAGTTTGTGTTTCCGTATTATGTTACACATTATCCTCTAAAATATTGCTGGTGCAGTTTTTAAGCCGAATGGCAAACATGACCATTGGTAATGTCCTTCTTGAGTGACGAAAGCAGTTTTGTGCCTGTCTGTGACTCGCAGAAGAATTGACCAAAATGCTGAGTTCAAGTCTAGTGTTGAGAAAAACTTACAATCTCTTGTTTTTACCATCAGGTCTTCAATAAGCGGGAACGGCTGTGATTGAGGGACAACAATTTTATTTAAATCTCTGAAATCTATGCACAATCTAGATTTTTTGTTTTCATCTTTTTTATAAGCCAATGTAACTGGAGCTGCAAATGGACTATATGATTCTTCTATTATATTTTTTTCTAGTAATATTGAAATCTGTTTTTCAATCTCTTTTTTATCTTCGATTGTGCAACGATACGGTCTTTTATTGCAATATTTTTCCACTAACAAATCAATGTGTGCTTCATAATCTTTTACCTTTCCAATGTCATATTTGGCCTTTGCAAATACAGATTTATTCTTCACTATTAATTCATCAATCACTTTTTGTTGATCAAAGTCTAGATGATTTATATAAGTAATGAAGTTTTTTTTTGTAAAATTTTCATTGAAGTTTATTAAATTATTAGATTGGGTTTGATTAGAAACTATTTCATTTATTTGTGTTGGAGCTTTCTGACTGATTTCTAAGTTTTCATGTTGAATTAAGCTAAATTTTTGTATGCAATCAAGTCCAATTAAAAAATCGTAATCAAAATTTTCTTTGTCTATTACAAAAATATCTATATTTTTTTCAATGTTAATAATACTTACATCCAGTGATATCATACCAATTGCCCTTTTAACGCCATTAATTGTTTTTAAGTAAGTATTGTTCGAATAACCTGTTTTTTCATTGTTTATCTTCAATAACCTTGAGTTTATCAATGACACATTAGAGCCCGAGTCATAGATTCCAAATACTTCAACATTTTTATTTAACACTAACTTTACTTTAATTAATGGCGGCACTATTAGTTTTTTTGGTGCTCACATTGCAGTTCGCATTCTAATTCTGAATTATTAATGTGCTTTATTTTCCTCTTATCATTTTCATTATTATTATTCTTTGTTCTGAACCAACATAAATCTTCTGAGTGATAGCGCACACCTTTATTTATTTTTTCACAAATGCTACATTTTTCTTTCAACGGCTTAGTATCATCTTTCTTTCTCATATACTTTTTCTTCGAAACTAAATGTTTTAATTTGCCAAGTTCATTAAACAAGTCTTTTGTTTCTATAATCTCATCCTTGTTGATTCTATCTGTTATATCATCTGGTAAACCGGCAGCAATTATATCGGTTTAAGTCCCCTGATCAATTGTTTTTCTTACTTCAAGTAAAAGTCTTTCTTTTTTAACCGCATATTCTAATAATGATCCTGATTGATACTTGAAAGATAAAGCATACCTGCTAGCAGTCCAACCTTTATCACCATAGGTTTGCAGAAAGTTTGATTTCCAATCTAACCACTCTGATTGTAAACTAAGCTTTATCATCATGGACGAATACCAATCTGTACATGATTTGCCAAAAATAATCTGAAGATTTCAATTTTTTTTTCGTCCTTAGTAATGTCAAACCTTGCACATTCTGTTTCAAATACTTCCATCCAGTGACATGCACATATATTTTTTCCATTAAATTTTTCAAGTACAAACCTGTCAGCTAACTTTTTCATGCTTTGTTTTTCGTTTTTCTGCTGATTTTTTACTAATTTTTCCAAAATTTTCACTATAGGGTCTTCTGAACTCCTGTTATTGGCAATAGACACTTGTTCTTTGGTAATTTCCTCTAGAAATTGGTCCTGAAAATTCATGTTTTTATCCTCATCCACATATGTTTGTGAAATATCTTCTGTCATTTTTATCCATACACTTCTGGTTGGTGTCTTTTTTTAACGATTTTTTTCTGTAGCATAAGCCTTAGAGGTGTAGATAGGTTTGTGGAGTGATGCTGCTTGACATTCTTCAGGAATCAGGAAAACTTTGTCATCTTGTGTAACAATTGAGGTTATGGCAATAAAATAAGACTTTCCGTCTGTTGTTGGTTTTGATTGAAATGTAAGCTTCAACTTTTCCATATTGCGACAAGAAATGTCGTTTTATAATGATATTTTCCTTGTGATTTGAATGACAGTCAATGAAAACACAATTGAGTTTCTCTGTAATGAAAGAAAAGGTTTATTTTGTTAATCTCACAAGAGTTACATACAGAAAAGCATCCAATAACAAAACATTACCTGTAATGTAGGAAACGACATTTAATGTTATTAATTTTATGTCAATTCCTTAATCACAATCACGATAGCAATTACAAATTATTTCCATCAATCTGTCATGTCACAACCCATAGATTATTTTTACTGTCACCATAAATTACGAAATATCGAGTCGACTGTGTAGGTACTGTGGCGCACATCCAGCCAGTGACAGTCCACGACAAACACAGCCACAATGACGAGACAAGCTTGGCATTGCCTTGAATTAAAGAAAATTATAATTTTCTTTACATATTTATACCGAAACCAGGCAAAGACCCAATTTTAACAGAAAATCGTCGATATATCCCAATTGGCTTTTTTCCTTGACAAGGACTATTTTACCGAATTACCAACATGTATTTTGAGCTAGGATTATTTTATGTCGACAAAAGTCTTGACATCGTATACAAAAAATGTGTTATATCTGTATACAATATAATTATCAGTCCAACAGATTTTTTTTGTGTGAAACTCATGTTATTTCTTAAAATTAAGGCGTATTAACGAAAAATAGAAACATTTATAAAAATAAGTTTATACAATAAATATATAATAAGTTAAAGGAAGACCTGTTACATGAATCATAAAATTAATTTAATCGTATGTGTATTTTAAACATGTGATAAAAAAAATTGTTACATAAGTCATAAAAATGGTATATTTTGTCATATATAATGTACAGGAAAAGTATACAAAAGAACAACAATTTTTTTGTCAAATCACTTCATCATTGATGATATGCCGTCAAGCTTCACACGCTTCAAAGGTCGACATAGATCCAAAACATCAGATCTTCTTGCACACTTAAATGCATTGGTGGCAGGCAGAACAGATTTGGAATCCTCGATTCTGATAAATCGCCTAAAACGCCTAGGACCTGAATTCCTACAAGAACTCAGCCTGCGCAGTCTGGTTCTTAGAACCCTGTCACAAGTAGTGACTTTCTTCCAAGATTCGTTCACTCTGGAAGCTGCCGACAAGGAACTATCGTCCAACAGTCGAAAAATTTTAGCTCTCAACTTTAAGGGCAGTTTACTAATCAGGTCCAAATTTACAGAAGCCGCGCGAGCAGTTTCCACCTGGGTGAGTAATGAATTGAAAAAATCCATGGCGATTATTAGGTACTTCTAATAGTTGACTCAAGAAGAGGTTTGTATAAAATTTAGAGTTTTTTTGGAAGCTCATATTAATTTAATAATACCATGCCGCCGGCTACAAGTACGACAGTACAAAATTACTCAAACAACCCTCAGAAAGGTTGTTTCAAATGCAACAGAACTTGTCAAGACTAATGATAACACGCTTTTATTTCTGTTAAATAAATATGCCCTGGTAACATCAAACAAACGAAAAATTCGGACGGCTTTGACGATAAATGTCGAAACCAGAAGAGAATTATGCGGAAATTAGAGAGGCCCTATTGAACAAAAATTCTTCTGTAACATAGAGAGATGAGTGGATCCTTGCTCAAAATTATTTTACGCGTAAAATAAATATAGTGTCATATTTATACACAATATAATTATCAGTCCTACAGAATTGTTGTATTTATTTATTTATTTATTTTAAGAAAAGTTGACAATTAATCTTTAATTATACAACGATACAATAATAATATAATTAATTATGCCAATAAAGAAGTTGAGTGAAAAATATTTTGACTCTTAAAAAATATGTTCATGTAGATCAAAAAATATCGATTCTTAATATATAAATATATTTCTATATTATTATTCTTAGAATTAGTTAAACGTTCTTGAAAAAGCATTAAATAGCAATAAACTGAATACGCTCCACGATTGGTCGAAAGAATTCTGACGTCACATGTGTCGTGACTTGTACGTACAACGGATCACCTATGGTGCATCTCTTTCTATTACATTAGAGATGGTCGGTTTAGAGGAGAGGGGTGTTTAGGTTAAACGTTTATTTGGGCCAAATCACAGCCGGTCGTGGAGTTAAAGCTTCCAAGTAAGTATATCAAATTATTGATTGTGTTCATTTGTACGTTACGATAAATATAATGCATTTTTACAGTATAATAATCATTGCGTATCTACCCATCTGACATTTCGCCATAACCACTAGTTTTGTGCATGTATATTTATTGATTTCGCATGACATGATAATTATTCTCTACTCATTATAATATATATTATAATGTGGTGATGGCTTTTAAATATTTCATATTTTGTTTACCATATAATAAGGCACTGCTGAAAACCAGCTGCATTCCCGGAGAAACCCCTTTGTCAATAGGATCTATGTGAAAAAAATAGCTCCCATCTATTGTAAAATATTTATGTAGGTATTTGTTGTTATTATTATATAAAATTGATTTCTAAAGATACATATTCGTATAGTGCTTTATAATAATATGTCGTTTATTGCATCGCTTAGAAGTTTTTATTATTATACAACATGTCACATTACATGTGATTACACTTCAGGCCTCCGCGCAGAAAAGTCTCACAGTGAACTGGGCTGTAAACCGTTATTTTACTTTTGGTCTTACTTTTCTGCGTGGCGGTCAACAAATAGTGTCTTCAATACCGTGCCCGGCGGGAGAAGCAAATATTCTAACTTAAAATATTAATTTAACTATGAAATCTTAATCAATTTTTTTTTTTTTTTTAATAACATCAATTCTAATAGACGGTTAACATTTGTAAAAAAATACGGGAATCCCTATTGAAGAATTAATTTTTTTTCCATACAAAATGTTTAAGCGACGTGGTTCTCACAGTTTGAATGACGTCACACCCACACCCCGCCTCTTACCGCTCGGATTCTGCTCGTTTTGGCGGGTTTAATAAAAATAAGGTTTGAGAATTAATTTAACTATGAAAACAGACTTTAAAAAAAAATGGATACAATTTCCTTATTATGAACTTTCCACTGATGAATAGTTAATGGTGAGGTGTACAATGTCATAGAGATGTTCTCTTAAATTAATGTCTTGTTTAGTTAGAAAATATTAAAATAAATGAGGGTAGGGGGGGGAAGAGGAAATATAGGATAAGGATTAAGAGGCAAAGGACGGGAATATATAGGAATTTAACTTCTAGTTTGAGTTTTGTTGATTATTGTGTTTTCTTTTTATATCGCGTAAAGTCGAGTTAAAAATGTCAATATGGGTTAATTTAAGTTAAATGAATGTGTGAATCTGTAGATAAATGAGTTTTCTTTGGAAGTGGTCTTACAATGAGGGAGATTAAAAGTAAGCGACTGTCTGCTGTTGCGATTTAGAACATGGAAATAATAGGCGTTGAAGAAGATCAGGACTATCGATTAAATTGTGTGTAATTTTAAATAATATTACCAAATCTGCTATTTTTCTTCGGAAAGTTAACGTCTGTATATTGAAAAACTTTGCAGAGTCTTCATTACTAATATGAGATCGAAAAGAGCGGAAATTAAGGTACCTTAAAAATCTATTTTGAACACTTTCAATTCTATTTTTATGTATTGCATAGCCTGGGTTCCACACTTGTGATGCGCATTCAAGGATACTACAAACGTATGAGAAATACAGTATTTTGAAAGAAGTTGTAGCTTTGAATTGTTTACAGGAACGGATTATGAAGATGCGTTTGTGACTACGTGGTCAATATGTTTATTGAAATTCAGTTTACTATCAAGTATAACACCAAGGTCCTTAATTTTTAGATTTGGTAGATAAAGGTTGATGATTAATTGAGTATTCGTATATAAATATGTTTTTGTTTCTAGTAAAGCGTACTATGAAGCGTTTGGATATATTTAATTCCAGATAATTGGCATTAACATACGCGTTTAAACGTTGTTAATCCTTTTGCAGCTTGTGACAGTCTTCGATTGAGTTTATAGGTGAAAAGATTTTCATGTCATCTGCATATAAGAAGGTCTGCGAGTATAAAAAACAGTGACCAATTTCATTGATATAGATATTAAATAGTAATGGTCCCAACAGGCTGCCTTAAGAAAAAAACCGATGTAACAGCAACAGAGTCGGATTTAAATCCAGCAACCACTAATTTTTGACTACGGTTGGAGATATAAGAAGAGAACCAACGATAAAGATTGCCGTGAATACCAATCTTTAAAAGCTTGTTCAACAAGGTTGAGTGATTGACCTTGTCAAACGCCTTACTATAGTCGGTATAGACAGTGTCCACTTGTATTCTGTTATCCAAATTATCCTGCAGGTACTCTGTGAAGGTTAAAAGATTTGTGGTTGTAGATATACCACTAATGAATCCGTGTTTGGTCGTATTCAGGCTGGGCTTAAGAGCAGAATATAGTTGGTCATAGACTATTTTTTCAAAAATTTTGTTAAATATACAAAGTTTGGAGATTGGCCTGTAGTTTTTAACGTTTGTTTTTTTACCATTTTTGAAGATAGGAGACACATAAGCAGATTTCCATATAACAGAGACAGTGCAATCGGTTAGGAAATGATTGAAAATTAAAGAAAGGGGTAAGGCTAGATTGTGCGTACATTGTTTGATAAAGATTGAAGGTATTTCGTCAGGACCGGCACCTTTGCAAGTATCAATTTTCTTAAGGTATTTTAAGACAATTTCTCGTGTCACCTCATGTGTGAAACTCATGTTATTTCTAAAAATAAATATATAATAAGTTAAAAGAAAGTTCTGTTACATGAATCATAAAATTAATTTAATCGTAATTGGGAAATTGTATGTGTATTTTAAACATGTAATAAAAAGAATTGTTACATAAGTCATAAAAAAAGTATATTTTGTCATATATAATATACGGGAAAAGTAAACAAAAGAACAACAATTAGTAGTCAAATCATTTCATCATTGATGATATGCCGTCAAGCCTCACACGCTTCAAAGGTCGACATAGATCCAAAACATCAGATCTTCTTGCACACTTAAATGCATTGATGGCAGGCAGAACAGATTTGGAATCCTCAATTCTGGTAAATCGCCTAAAACTCCTAGGACCTGAATTCCTAGAAGAACTCAGCCTGCGCAGTCTGGTTCTTAGAACCCTGTCACAAGTAGTGACTTTCTTCCAAGATTCGTTCACACTGGAAGCTGCCGACAAGGAACTATCGTCCAACAGTCGAAAAATTTTAGCTGCCAACTTTAAGGGCAGTTTACCAATCAGGTCCAAATTTACAGAAGCCACGCGAGCAGCATCCACCTGGGTGAGTAATGAATTGAAAAAATCCATGGCAATTATTAGGTACTTCTAATAGTTGACTCAAGAAGAGGTTTGTGTAAAATTTACAAATTTTTTGGAAGCTCATATTAATTTAATAATACCATGCCGCCGGCTACAAGTACGACAGTACAAAATTACTATAAAAAATAATGACTAATTTTAATCTCTTAATGAGGAAGTCATGATATCGATCATGACTTCCTGTCGTGTCAAACGATGCACTCATATCTAGGAGTGAGATATGTGGTAACTTACTTGATCTATGGATATGGAGAGTTATGTCTGACACGAGATTAATATAAATTATTTTAAATTAATAATATCATGCCGCTGCACAGTGCATTGAAGTGTATGGGGGAGAGGACAAAAATTATAAAACCGGTCACGCGTAGAATAAAAAAAAAATGCTGTTATCTAAATCTGAGTCATTAGCATCATAGTTAGTTCACGCATATTAAAAATATACATATTTATACACAATTTAACACATTTCATAAATATTAATATTAGTATTTTTGTAAACTTTGATATATTTCTTTATTAATTTATTTATAAATTTTTTACATAAAAAAATAAAGTTATTACATATAAAATACGATTTACATTGGTTTTCTATGTTAAAATATTTGAATACTACTCTTCCAAGGAAGCATTAGCTTGTGGTTAACAGAGAAGTGAACAGTACATTATTGTAGTTATTGAGTAATTAATAATATTATATTATTATTATATTATGTTGTAGTAAGTACATTGCAGAGAGAAAGTAGAAAAAAATTACATAGTTGGTAAGTGTGATATAAGTTCATGTATGGGATCTTAAACTTATCTGAATCCAAAGATTCTTGGTCGCTACTAAATTCTAAATCTAGATGTAGGTTTAGACTGGATGTGGCGGAAGGTTCGTCTACTTGTTTAATATACTTCTGAACTTCTCCATCCATTTTCACGCCTTTGTTTGTAGTTATATTCCTTTTGGATGATAAGAGAGGTTCAGAAGTCAGCTGAAGTTTCAGTGACTGTGATTAACGATGGCAGGAGAACATTCTTCATTTTGTTAAGCTGGTAAAGACTTGGAAAGCAGTTTGGGTGCACAGCATTTACTGCAGCTCTTAACACTTTGTATTTACTTTCTGATAGATCTAGATCGAGATACAGGGCTAGTGCTTGATGAGGAGTTAGTGAAGACGTCCCATCCTTTTCTGGTGTACCCCTAGCCACATCCACAGCAAACTGCAGCTCGTCTGATTTTCTTCCAGACACGAGCTCCGATACGCGCCTTTTTTTGGTCTTGAGCGAAGCTTCCTCGAATGGCTTGAGGGGTCTTCCGCGGGTACGACTTGGTCCAGGCTGATTGGTTATATCTTGTAGACCTTTTAAACCCAATGGTAACTGTATTTGTTGGTTTAGCCACGTCTCATTGCGTACACGAAATTTCTCTCGATTGCGTGAAACGTCATTCAGCAAATTGTTGAATTTTAAATAAAAAAAGTCTGCTGAAAGTCCTTATCTTGTCCCGATTTTCATCATCGACGTCAATAAAATTCATAAGCGAACATATTTTCTGAAAAACAGCCAGTTGTCTATCGGATTTTTCGCTTTCGAAGAACACTTCTGCGAGTTCGAAATTTTTGATCGAATTACCTCCGTCTGAAAAAAAATCATAAAATCCTTAGTCGCGGACAGACGCAGCCAATTTTTTGGGACATAAAAATTTATTAGTTGACCATTAATAAATCGTAAAAACCACGAGGTGATATTTGGTGTTATTTTTTAAAATGCCTTTAAAGTTGAGTAACGCATTAATCAGGCGTGAAATTTAGGTGACAACTTTGAGAACACAATACAGAACAACTAAAGAAAAAAAGTAAATAATTTAAAAATAATTACATTGTGCATACCTGTGCAAGTAGATTAAATTGTGGTTTGATAATAAAAACGTGGTATTTCTGTATGAACGATGCGTCTTACTCAAGTGCTAAAATGCAACTGATAATGTGATTAGCGCATCGCTGTCGGTAATCCCTTAGTTGAGGGCGCATAACTAGCCAATGACGTCATCAAAGTAATTAAGATTAATATCATGGCAGTTATGACTCATCATCTTTACAATAGCAAAATTAAAATTCATAAATTCGAAAGTCGATTTTTGTATTTTTGTCCAAGGGACAATGCATTGTGCGCCGGCTACAAGTACGACAGTACAAAATTACTAACAAAAATAATGACTCCTTTTAATCTCTTAATGAGGAAGTCATGATCAATAGTGTCAAACGCTACACTCATATCTAAGAGATTAGTTCTAACTTACTTATTCTACGGATTTGGAGAGTATCTTCCACTCTGAACCGAGACGCAAATATACAATATATTATTTTAAATTAAAAAACAATTAAATTATACAAGTCAATAAGATAAATTTACTTGCGCACGTTGGGATATTAACGCACGACCTACAGATTGCTAGTCGAGAGGTTTACCCCCCGACCACAGAGGTATTTGAAAAATAGATCAAGTAGGTTTTCAAACTGAATACCGGTTCGAATATTGTTTTTCTTAACATATAATAAATTAAAGTATTTCTCAAACATTTCCAATTACTACATTTTCTTAAATTCTAACAGAAACATCCGTATTTCATTCGGCGTTCATTTTATCACACACGTAGAAGCAGAACAGATGATTGTATGGGCGGACAAAAGCGAAGCTCGTCCCTTGTAGGTGCCAGTTCAACTCACCACGGGCATTCATTGCAAATGTCCAACGAACTCGTTCAGAATATTCCACAGAGGCGAATCGGACAAGTTGTGAAATGAGCTACTGGGCAGTTGTGCAGGGTTCATTGGGTTACGTGATTTATGAGATTAGAACAATTATGATTTAAACGCTTCGTTGATCTACTTTACAAAACGAAATATTTTAAAAATGTATTGCACTAAAGTCAGAATACTAACAACGGGCTCTCTTATAAACTCTCTTTTTAAATAAAACTCCGACTTAACAAAATACTTGGACTTTTGATGTGGACGGAGACCTTTCAACAAAGAAAAGAATGCTATTTGACAGCAGAAAGATTGATGACAATCTGAGATTGAAGATGTTCCATAATGCAAATTCTTGGTTTGTTTTCTAGAATTTCAATTGTTCTCCTTTCTCACAGACTTTCAAATCTCTACCATAGGTGCATCTTTTGATTATATACTCTACTTCATCGTCAAATGGTACAATATGTACATGGAAGTATTGAATGACGGTTCAGCGTAGAACAGTTCAGTGCAGAACAGTTCAGTATACATTGGGAAAACATACTGTTACAAAAATTTGTTAATGTACTAAAATTCTGGTCAAATTATTCGTGTTGCTGTTAAAAACGGGACTGCGGGTATTTAACAGGTTTCCTAACATATTATCAGTAAAACACGAATGAGTTATGAGGATGTCGGAACACGGGTTTATAAAAATTCAAATATTTTCGCATTTCGTCATTATGTTTATTAAGATAAACGCAACTGCCTGGATACGTGTTCAGAAGTATTCTTAATGTACTGATGGTTTATTAAGAAATAGTGTGCTATCACGTTTTTAATAAGATTTTAATAAATCAGCCACATTTCTAATTGACTTATTTTCTTATCTGACATGGCCGATATGCGATTGATCTTTATGCCGGTGGCAAGAAAAACCTATAATATGTTAACTGTTCTTATGACGGTCTTAATATTATTAGCCTCTAATATTACAAGGATGTTTCCTTTCTATTTGTAGTGTTCAGGTCAACATCAGCGTTATTTCCAACGGTTGTTCTCAACAGTTGACAATCTCCAACGATAGCAGCGTTGGCGTTTTTTCGATTTACTGTCATTGTCAGAGGAGGTGGTGTCCTGATAGCGGTCCGCAAAAATATTACTTCGAAAGCACTCAAAATCAAAAATACTGATGTGGAACAATTGTTCGTATTGTTAAGTGGTGATTTCAAGAAAACTCTTATTGGAACTGTTTATATTCCTCCTAATGCCAACATATCAATCTATAAAAAACACTGTGAAGATGTTGAGTTAGTAAAAACAAAATATCCAAATCATCAAATAATTATTTGCGGTGATTATAATTTACCTAATTGCAATTTCAACGTTTTAGACAGTAATTTTAATTCAATACCAGCAACCGCCTGCGAACGAGTAATTCTAGATATGTCTTTACTTTTTAATTTAACCCAATATAACCATATACGTAATATTAATAATCGTGTTCTTGATCTAGTTTTGTCAAATGAAAGCAACGTTATTATAAATGAATCATTAGAGTCTATTCTTCCGATAGACAACCACCATCCCCCACTAGCAATACTTATCTCTTGTACTAAAGAAGGCAATCAAAATAATTCAATTCCTACGTATAACTTTAAAAATGCGAATTATCGGGACATAAATGATCGTCTCCACAAGGAAGATTGGTCATTTCTTAAGGAAGGCGATATTAATCAAAATATTGAATCTTTTTATTATTGCTGGATAAAATTATTACAGATCTCATCCCACTCATTCATTTTAAAGAATCAAAATATCCGAGATGGTTCAACAAAGAACTTGTTCAATTAACTGCCCTTAAAAAAGTTTTACATAAGAAATATAAAGAAGACAGGTCTTTATCAAATTATATTGAATTTAAAAACGTTAGAAAAGATTGTAAAATCTTATCAAAAATGTGCTACAATTCTTTTATTAATAATGTTGAAACTTCAATATATCATAATGTAAAGTATTTTTGGAACTATGCAAAATCAATGAAAAATAACAACTTTGGTATACCCGCCAACTTGGAATATGCAGGTAAAAAGGCCAAAGACACTAAAAGTATCGCTGACCTTTTTGCTGATTTTTTTAAAAGCGTTTATGAATGTGAGACACCAGTTTCTGCTAGTACAGTATCAAATTTTACTACTGATCATAATCTTAATTTATCTTTTATCCACATAGAATATAATGATATATTGACTGAACTAAAATTACTAGATCAAAGCAAAAGTGGTGGACCAGATAAAATACCTCCTGTATTTTTGAATAATTGTGCTACCAATCTGGCGTATCCTTTATATTTGCTGTTTAATCAGTCTTTACGAACAGGATGTTTTCCTACTAAATGGAAATTCAGCTTTCTTACGCCTATTTTTAAAAAAGGCGATAAACACGAGGTGATTAATTACAGACCGGTGTGCCTTTTATCAACAATTCCTAAAGTTTTTGAAAAAATTCTTCTTAAAAAAGTTATTTTCCGATTAAACCACGTCATTTCTAAGCAACATGGTTTCTCTACTGGAAAATCTACCCTTACTAACTTGTTAACCTATCAAAACTATATATCTGATTCCATGTCTAGTAAATGTCAAGTTGACTCTATTTATACCGATTTTAGCAAGGCGTTCGATAAAGTCAATCATGAGTTATTGCTGAATAAACTCCATAAATTCGGTATAGGTGGTTCACTATATAAGTGGTTTAATAGTTACTTGACCGACAGATTACTGGCTGTTAAAATTGATGGCACATTTTCATACAAATTCACTGCTACGAGTGGTGTTCCCCAGGGATCACACTTAGGACCAATCCTGTTTTTATTATTTGTCAATGATGTATTGTATATTTTCAATGATGTTCAAGTGTTAATGTTTGCAGACGACCTGAAAATATTCAAAGCAATCAGAAACATTAACGATTGCCATATATTGTCAAATAACTTGTCAAGATTAATTATATGGTGTCGCGATAACCGCTTGCAACTTAACATAAGCAAATGTCAAATTATGAGGTTTCATCGAATAAAGTATCCAATATTTTTTGATTATTCCATTAACAACATGTCGTTAGTATCTGTCTCGGAAATTAATGACTTAGGTATTTGGTTTGACACGAAACTTAACTTTATCAAGCATATTGAAATAATAACCAATAAAGCTTTGAAAATGTTGGGATTTATTTTAAGGGTATCTAGTGATTTCAATAATGTAAATACTGTAAAAACATTATATATGTCACTAGTAAGGAGTCATGTAGAATACAATTCCACGGTTTGGTCCCCAAATTATGAGGTTCATTCACATGCGATTGAAAGAATCCAAAATAAATTTTTAAGATATGTAAATTTCAAAATGGGCATTCCTAGAGAAAACCTAAATTACGATAACTTACTTTGTTCATTAAATTTAATAAAATTATCTGATCGCAGAATTATTTCCGATTTAACATGTTTGTATAAAATCATTAATTCAATGTTTGATACCCCTGATTTATTATATGTAATCTCTTTTCATACTCCAAGCAGGTCGGTTTCAAGACAGTACCTACCATATTATTGTAGCAATTCTATGTCAACGTCCCAATATCATACTCCTATGCGACGGATTCAACAGCTAGGAAACAAATACTCAGATGTTGTTGATATATTTAGTACATCAATTTCAATATATAAGCATACCCTATTGAAGTTTTTTTTTTCATCGAGTAGTGGAATATTTGAATAAAGGTATTTAATTTGATTTGACTAACATATAATAATTTTGTCAACTGAAATAGAAAAAAATATTTTGGATTTTTTATATGTTGTGCCTGCATTCTGTGTAGATCAAATCAAGTTGAGTGATATTTTGACTTTATATTTATTTTTCTGCAATTGTTTTAATAGTCGTTTCCTGCACTATTTTCATGTATAATTTCGTAAATATTTTTTATATATATGTATGTAAAAGCCTTAATAGGCGTGAAATAAATAAATAAATAAATAAATAAATTATTCAGTATTGCACAGAATAGTACCGTACAGATCGGTACAGTTCAACTCTGCTCAACCGGCAGAATAAAGCGGCTGGACCGGGATTAACGCTGCGCCAATGCAATTGATTAAATCGAACTTTCGTGTTGTACCGTACCGCTTCCATTACCAAAGCAAATAAGCCGGGTACGTACGATGATTCGGGAGTAGGTACTGTGCTTTCGTATGAATTTAATTAGCCGATTCTAAAATCATCGGAGATCCTTTCATCAGTTGGTGAGTGTTAAATGGTGTACGCAAAAGGGGAATTAATTTGGCCAGATTTCATTTTGTGTTTGCTTTAGCTCTTAAAATGCCAAATAAAATGTGTGATAATTTGACCACTCAGAAACAAAGATGCTTTAGTAAAATACTACAAGTAGAATACATTATAAGTGTTAAAAAATAGAATAACGTGTCATTTTCTAATACAATAAACAAATAATGAGACAGGCATGCAAAAATGAAATTATTATTACATTCTGAATGTAAAAAAGGAGATTTGTTAAATTAATCATGAAATTTGTTTATTTAGTCATAAAGAAAGTTTTCAAAAGAACAGTTCTTTGTTGTAAAATCATTTAAAACCAATGTGACAATCCAAGATATGGAATCTTCTTGAACAATTAAGTACACTGGTAGTAAGCAGGACAGATTTCAATTCCTTGATTCTGGTAAGCCGCCTAAAACTTCTAGAAGGAACCTAAGGACCGGAATTCCTAAAAGAACTCAGTCTACGCAGCGTGGTTCTGAGGATCCTATCACATTTAATGACTTTCATCCAAGAATCGTCCATATTGGATGCAGCCGACAAGGAACTATCGTCATGTTAATGTGCGATATTTACAATATCCATACCAAAATACCATCGCTACGGTTGTTATCTATCGTGTAACCTAAAACATTGAACGCAGACAAAACGTTCTGTTCGTAAGGAAAATTATTAGACTCCTAAATGGTGCTTCCATATTGTAAATGCATTGGTTTTGGCTCACATTAAGCTCGCATTGGAATAGTATGATGTACTCTGTTCTGTCGGTGACTTTGCTTTGATATAGCGTGGGCCAGAGATGGCGAACAATGAGTCAATGTATGAAGTTTCTGTAAATATTATGCAAGCACCTTGCTTTTAAATTAATATTTTTGTAAAGTTTTCAATGTCAAGTTTTCATAGGAGGTGTATTTTATGAATTTATTTAAATAGTATAATAAAAGTTGTAGTGGTAATTTGTTTAGTTACAATAAATCCTCATTAAAATCTGAAGGCTTAAGGCTAAAGGCCGTAATGCTTACTTATAAAAAATCGCTTTACAAACTGTTAAAGGGTGTGACTGTTACACATTTTGTAAAGACTGTAAAATTTTATTTATTTTTTCTATACATACATTACAGTGTCTACCAAATTATTTAAATTTGTATATAATACATACATTTAGAACTGTTATTAGGTAATATGGTGTTTGTTTTATTCTGGGTGTGAGGTAGGTTTGAGTAGGTGACACTGTGGTGGGTAATGTTATATGTTTAGTGAACACCTCACTGGGACAACCTGTGCTGAGGTGTTTACGTAGTTATGATTAAATTGTACATGTATTTATGTGTATTGGTTTAATTTTCTTATATGTATGCGTACACACATATAAATAAACTCGTGTATACATACATATATACATACACATTCATTCATGATTATGTTTGGTTTGGTGTTATAATGTTTTGTATAAAGTGGATATCTTGTTTTTTGATCCAGGCTGTGATCAGTTTTTTGTGAATGTTTGTGTATATATTTCCCGTTAGTAGTAGTTTCAGAGTGGTGGGCATACAATTAGTAATACAAAAAGTTTTGTAGCGTAATACTGGAAGTGAATTTGTCCGTGTGTGGTGTATGTTATCAGTATGTTCATGGTATTGTTTGTTGACGACCTTGTTTTATTGTTGTTTGAGGTGGCATTGGAATGTGTAGTTTCTGTTGGAGGAAATTTAGTAGTGCAGATTTGGCATAAAGTTGTCTTATTGACATGACGTCGAATTTGTGCAGAATGGTACTTGCAGGATGATTTTAATTATTGCCTTTTAAATTTTTTGTATTGGGTCGATTGCAGTGTTTGTAGCGCTTCCCCAAGCCAGTATGCCAATTACTAATTATGATTAAAAAAATGTATGTAACTAGCTGCAAAAGAACTTGCAACATTGCATTTTGGCAGTCTTGCGCATTTTCCGGCAACATGACAGTTTTGGTTTGTGATTTTAATTCAAATCATGTTTTGCTAATAATTATATTCTAAAAAACAATTAACTATTATATTATTATAATTCAATAAATTTACTAATATTTTGAGTTAATTTTTGTCTGTTTTAATGCATGCACTATGACATGAAGTGAATTTAGTTTCATGTTATCGAAAAAAACGTCATTATATATTATTTTTTTACTGTTATCTCGTGAATTTGCTAAGAATTCCATGAAAGTGATGTTTTTTAATTACATAAATACTTTAGTCTTAGTATTATATATTTTTTAATTTCACGGTATGAATAACGTTTGTTGTCAAATTATTTCAAGGCCTCACACGTTTCAACGGTCAGCAAAAACCAATACACCGCAGAAAATTTAGTTTAGACCTGATGTATATTTAAAAATTTAATAATTAAAAAAGATCTAATAAGTTAACAGAAAGTAAAACTGAAATTTTCAGAATGCAAAAAAGATTGATATTATACGGTAGTCATAAAATTAGTTAGCAGTAAAGTAAGTAAGGATAACAAGAATAGTAGTTTGTTGTCAAATTGGTAAGGACCCAGTCACATTTAATGACTTTCATCCAAGATTCATCAACAAGAAACTATTGTCTAACAGCCGATATAATTATGGTCTGAATTGGAACCAATGGCGAAATCTATATGAAGTGCCATTTATGTAAAAATCATCATTCTTACTGGCATAAATTCAAGGTTACAAACTTTGCCAGCCGTTTTCTCAGGATCTTTGGCACCGAACGGACTGAAATTTTGGATATTCACCCAAAATTATAGTGTGACGCATTTGAAAATGTTCTACTGTCACCGTAATAAGCGGAAAATGTTGCGAAAATGACGCCTGAGTGGGAACCAAACGCGATGCCAACTCAGCCACTGACCAGTCTATTCTCGTCATGACTTTAACTCACTCATCACGGAGTTACAATTTGTGCTCAGTCAAAAAGGAAAATGATGAGATTATTGACTATTTGCATGGAAGAGCCTACAGCATTGCTTACTGAAGAGAATAACTTCAATAATTCTTGTATTGAAAAATTAAAAGGCTGTTTTTAAACTGAGCGTATTATTTTATTTACATTATATTAACAATAAATATATCAAGGTAATAACCTTGATATATTTATTGTTAACTATTATTAATATTCGGATGGATATTAATCCCTTTGTTTTGAATCTTTCGCTAACCGAATCCAACGCGTAGATTTTTTTTTATTAATTCATAAATCCATCCCAAATATTCCTTGTAACTGAAGGTACACTAAATTCCCGAAAAAATTCTATCGTAAATTAGTCATCTAGTTTTTAGGATGAATTTAATGAGTATTTATTTGGATATTTAAGTGTTATATTTATATTTTTTGTCATCTAACAGTTTTATAAAAAATCATCAGACGTTTTATAAGTAATCAGCCATGTAATTTGATAGACTTAAAAATCATTTTGCCACCCCTGCCCGGTATGGACCGAAATCCTTGTTCCAATGGGAAATTAATCTCAAGCGATCAGTGACTACACAATCCTTGTACCTTTGTGATTTAAGGTTCGTGTTTTGTAGTAGATTCACGCCATCGTATGATTGATGTAGTTCGACAGCAAATTTTCACTGATTTTCTCGGGGAAAAAACATAAACGAAAAAAATCCATCCTCACCCCTCCAATATTATTTTATGAAAAAAAACATAGATTTCATTTAAACATAATAATAAACTTAAAGAGAATGTAACTGACGGGAAAAAATCATAATAGATAAGCAAAATAAATGTATACATTAGCCTTACAGAGGTGGTCTTAAGGAAAATGATGTCCCTCAGGGCATATGTCAGCTTAAAGGATGCTGTGTGGAGGGTGTTTTTAAGGAAAGGAATGAGAAGAAGTTCCGGGAAAGAAATAGCTACGAGGGGCAGGTAGAAATCTGACAGTAAGTGTGTCCAGAAGTGACAGACATATGAATCCATCCCTCGGACGGGTCGAGAGTGTCCTGATAGAGTGGTCAATCTTATAATATAATATCTAGTAATCAAGATAGATCCGGCCTGACATGCAGTATGTGGGCAGATGCATCCAACGCCAAGATCCTGACAAACTTTACTTCATGAACTGATGCACCCAGTAAGTCTCCAAAGGTAGCGAACGACTCAGGGTGACTTATGGCATAGGTGTTGGTTATCTAATAAATGTTTCCTTGGGCAGCTGTACCCCAACCCGCCTCCCAAATTGAATACATATGCAACATTGGAAATAAATAACATTACGATGGAGAATTATTAATTTTGAAACACTAAATTCATTGGTAGTTTTTTTGTGTTTATTTACACCCAAATTGGTTTTGTTATTTAATAATGTATATTTTATGAGATTATCTGTTGGGCTGATGTATGCAAGTGTAGATATAGGTTTGCAGCCTTTTTGGGCACTTTTGAAAATGTTTGTCCTATGACAATAGATTTGTTTTAAATAAACTATGTCTAGGTGCATCAAGATTTTACTCCCAACGAGTTCTAACAGTTTGAGATTCCATGTCTGGTGAAATTCGGTGGTTTAGAGGTGAAGATGTTTAAAAGAGATTTTTCGGAGATATTGGACCCTTGAGTGGAAAAGAAGAATTTCCGAAGAACATTGGTAAAGTTCAAAGAACATGAAAGACGTGAGAGTTAAGTAAAAATAAACATTTCAGGATTACGAATAACCTAACCATAGCTAAATTTCTCCTACATCGTCATGAGGAAAAAGTAGCTTACGCAATGATAATGGACGAAGCTAGCTAAGTTTGAACGCATTTGTTCGCTCGTTTACTAACCGATGTAATTATCGATGTACCCATTTTAACTATCCAGTGAAGTTTCTAACGCTCAAAACTTGTATCTGGAGTCATGAAACTTAACTGTTGGGCCATGGAGGTCATCAAACCAGGTAGGTATCTCCTATGCTAAAGCGTTCACTCTCAACCCCCGATAGCGATTCTTTTGCGGAAATTATCGTAAATATGTCAGGTATACAAATTTAAACTTCACCTGCAAACCTCCATTATGGTTACGAATACACATCATGCTCACATGAACTTAGCAAACGGATAATGATAGGATTTTCATTATCATTTAGAAAATTTAAAACGAATTTTAAAACTAGCATATTTTATTTATAGAAAGTAGAGAAAAGTCGATGTTTTGTAATCAAGTCAAAAAAATGTTTTTCGACGCTTACGTTGCCAATGCTGGCTAAACCTTACGATATACATCAACACAATGCCTAGGGAATTGTACATCTTAAAAAAGCCCACAGAAAAGTCAGAAATGTTATGGTAGTTTTATCATAAATATGTGTTCTCTATTACGTTTACAAAATGTTCATCAAAAGTTATAGTCGCTTTGCATAAAATTGCATTATTGACCGGTCAGTGGTTGAGTGGGCATAGCGCTTGGGTCTCACCCGAGCGTCGCGTGTTCGATTCCTCGACTGGCTAAGTCCTCCATCACAACACAAGCAACATTTTCGGCTTTCTGTGGTGGTAGTAGGAGATTTTCAAACATTGTTGGGTTATTCGTAACCCGGGAATGTTTGTCTTTCTTTTTTAAAAAAAAAAAAAAAAAATATCAAATAAGTAAATTATAAAACTTTAAATAATGGCATTGAGATGGGGAATCAAGCTTGAAAACATTTTGGATAATGAAAAAAATATCTGAAATAACATCTGAATACATTACAAAGAACTTCTGCCACAGACAAAATAAGAAAATGATGAAAGTTTTAAACAGAAAATTAAAGCGCTTGGTTTACTGTCACTCAAACAGCCTATTAAGTAAACTATTTAAAAAATAAACATGGGTCCGCTTTGCGAGGGGGTTGGCAAAGAGTCGAGAGGGATGGAAAACGAGTTTGGCGGTTTCAGGGGATGAGAATTGGGAAAGTCAGTAGACAGGAGAGGAAATATGAAATACTAAACTGTGATGTATTAAATCCGCCCCGGGCGTCAGACTGACATAAATAATAATGATTACAAGGAATATATGATACTACAGTTTGAGTGTGTATCAGTTTCTTAATATAAACCAAGGGATACATTTCTTTAAAGTAGACAATGTGATAATATAAATATTTTACCTCAGGGCCTATGTCATCTTTGAAGCTGCCGTATAGAGGGCCTTTTTGAGGAAATGAAGTTCTGGGAAGGAAAAAGGTATGAGGGGTGGGTAGGAATCAAGAGACCAGTGTGTTCAGGAGTAACAGACGAATGAATATATCCCTCCGAGATGGAGAAGTCAAAGGTTCTCCCAAAACCAGCCTCTCCCGATCTGGGACGCCACGCAGAGGTGTTGGTTATCCAATAACTGGTTACCGGGGTGGTAATACCCAAACCCGCCTCCTAATTGGTTTGGGGAAACCATGCAACTGGTCTCACGCCCCATTGCCTTGCGACACAGTGAGAGGGATATATTCAAAGTTCCGTTACTCGTGGACACATTACTATCCAACCCTAATACATTTTACCAGAACTTTCTCTCGTTCCTTTCCTTAAAAAAGACCCTCCACGCCGCATACTAAAAGATGACATAGGTCTTGAGGGAAATTATTTTCTTGAAGGTCTCCCGTGTGGGGTTTATTAACAAGTTTTTTTTCCTTACGTTATTTTCTCTAATGTTTTATTACATGTTTCCACAAAATATTATTTTCCTAGTTCTTAAATTATAATCTAGGTCATGTTTTCTGTGATGGATGCCTGATGAGAAGTTATGCCATAAATACTCTTAACTCTGATGAAATCATGACGTCGTTTACTTACGATCTTAGTTACATCAATTTCACTGTAACATAATAAGGCAACATGTCATATTCAACGTGTTCAAATTAACTATAAATTTATTGTTCTTTTAGAAAAATACGTTACAAAACTCTTCATATCTCAGGTAAAGTAGGGTTTGCAAAACTCGAGGCTGGTAATAATGTTCCCAGCAAAAATTTTACCTAATTGTAAAAAGCATTCACTTTGTGGCTCATCATAATTTACAATAAAAACACATAAATTTGTTTTTGACCACTATAGTTTTATTTTCACTCTACCGGTTTCTTTCTGACGAAGGAAGGGTTCTTCCGAAACCGGTAGAGTGAAAATAAAACTATAGTGGTCAAAAACAAATTTATTTGTTTTTATTGTAAAAATTTTACCATTTAAAATGTTCCATACCAAAATATACCCGGTATTAACGTTCCTTGCTAAAATATTCCTTAGATACAGTAGAAAGAACTCAAATAGATAACACAATAAATAATGTAAGGTTGGTTAGTTTAGGTTAGGTTAGATGAGCTCATTGTATCAAACATGAAAATACGAATTTATTGCATTTAATATTATAAAATTTGCTAGTAGAAAAATGCATCAAAATAATCGGTTACTAGGCGATTCAAGCTGGAAAAAAAATTATATTGAACACCTGACGCTGACTCATACAAACACCTGCGTTTAGCACAGTAAACAAGTTTTTTGTTTGATGTTATTGATGTCACAAGAACGCTTGTTGGAGAAATTATAAATACTCAGTTAAAAAAAAATGTTGGATCAGTCAAATTTCAAAAATTAACACGAGTGGACGGAACACCTGAAGTTAAAACGCGATCTGTTAATTATAATTATAAATTCCTGAGTGTCAACTGAAATCTGTAGTCGCTTCTGTTTCTCCATCACGGCACAATCAATTTAAAGATTACAACTATTTGCAACCAGCTGTCTACGGCCGGCACTCTATCGGCTGAGCCAGACGCACCTGTCATCATTACAATAATGGCGCGTCTCCGTGTGCCTGCTCTTATAATCAAATGACCATGCCGCCGCTGAATACCTGCTGGATACCGACTTAATTTCCCACTGCTGCTGATCACCTAGAGGCTGGCCAATCCCTGTTGCAACCTAGAGGCTGATGAATTCCTCCTAGCTACCGACTGAACCAGCCATAGATGCTGACAACCTAAAGGCTGACGAATACCTGCTGGCTACCAACTGAATTAGACATTGATGCTGAAAACCAAGAGGCTGGCCAATTCTTCCTGGCTACCGACTGAATTAGCCATTGATGCTGAAACCTAGAAGCCGGCCAATTCTTCCTGGCTACCAACTGAATTAGCCATTAATGCTGAAAACCAAGAGGCTGGCCAATTCTTCCTGGCTACCGACTGAATTAGCCATTGATGCTGAAACCTAGAAGCCGGCCAATTCTTCCTGGCTACCAACTGAATAAGCCATTGATGTTGAAAACCAAGAGACTGGCCAATTCTTCCTGGCTACCGACTGAATTAGCCATTGATCCTGAAAACCTAGAAGCCGGCCAATTCTTCCTGTCTACCAACTGAATTAGCCATTGATGTTGAAAACCTAGAGGCTGGCCAATTTTTCCTGGCTACCGACTGAATTAGCCATTGATGCTGAAAACCTAGAAGCCGGCCAATTCTTCCTGGCTACCGACTGAATTAGCCATTGATGCTGAAACATAGAGGCAGGCCGATTCCTGCTGGCCATCAATTGAACTGGCCACTGCTCCAGCAGTCGCCTACGCCATTTGCTGTATTGTATAGCGCGATGATGCACAATGTGCTCCAATCTGAAATTATCGCTAAAAGGATTCCGATTATATCAGTTTTCTATCTGTGTTTTAAATCCCAGTTTTATTGAAATACATATACCTATTTCTTGTGAATTGGGTTGGCTGTAAAAATAGGAAGTACCTATAAGCTACACCCCTTTGTACGTTCTGTATACCAGTACAATACTTGTAATTAAAATGTGAATTTTGATTCGAATCGTCCTTCTTTTATGATGGTTTGGATAGAACACCTCACGGTGTTTTACTTAAATCATTACCCAGGTTGAGGACTGATGTGTGCCGGTGCTTATTATTTACAGTCTTTTCTTGTGCAGGCAAACACGTCCCGTACAGTTATGTTTGGTTAGATTAGGTTAAGTTAAGTTATGTTAGGTTAGGTTATGTTAGATTAGGTTAAATTATGTTAGGTTAGGTTAGGTTGAATTGGGTTATGTTATGTTAGGCAAGGTTAGAATAGATTAGGTTAGATTAAGTTATGTTAGGTTAGATTGGGTTAGGTTAGGTTATGTTAGAATATGGTTAAGTACGGTTTGGTGAGGTTAGGTTAAGGTTAAGGTAAAATTAGGTTAGGAACATTTTGGCATTTACATTATAAAACACGGAACACTTTGACCGGGAACATTTTAATTGTGAATATTTCAACAGAAAACAATTCAATTGGGGAAATTTTACTGCAAACATTTTTACGTAGAACCTTCAAAATTACATGAAAATATTCACAATATCAAAGCACTTGAAATACGTAATTAATGCAAAGTAATTTTAATTTAATCTCAATCATCTACACGAGTTTCTGATGAACGAATTAACACTTTGGCATTTTTAAATACACTCGGCGAAATGTTATTTATTTGCTTGTCACTATACAAAATACCGTGCCGGTAAAGAAATATCTCGAAAAAATACCCATAAAATATAGGGCGCTGAGGCGTGCCGAGACATAAATTGCTTTCAAATTATTTCCCCCCAACTAATGTTCAATATATGCGCTGGTGGAATATAAATATTTTACTATCGGTAAGTATTAAATATATGAGACAGCAGGGCCGGGCTGGGAAACCAAATAAGCCCAGAATTAAAAAAAATATTCTTATAATTTATTTATTTATTCATGTTCTCCATAAAACGGTTATTAACCAATGTTCAGTAAACTTGGATTTGTTTTGAATTTAAGGCCCAGTTGTTTCGCAAAAATTTACGTGCGAGAAAGTCATCAAGTGACCACTCAGCGCTATTTTGTTTTTTTAGACATTTGATAAGGATGATAAGAAGGTCCCCGTTTTACTCCGAGTCTATGTAAGTTTCAGCTTTTTAACAAAATGATGGCTGTCCTTTTCTGCTGATCACAATTTGTTAAATTTAATATCGAAAAACAAAATGGCCTTGAATGACAAATTGATGAAAATTTCACATGATTACGCAATCATTGCATCAAGAATTCAGATAAGCGATAAACATATAGTATACATTTGAACAGAAAATTACTTTATTATTTTTTAAATATTTATATACAAATTGGAACTGATGTGTCAAGAATTCAGACATAATTTGATGACTTACATAACTGATCAAAAAAAATATTCACGAAAAAAATTGTCATAAACAATTAATAATTATGTCCTTGTTCCGATCGTGATCTCATTCCATTTTTAAGAAGCCGTTTTCTGCTAAGAATCAATCGGGCGATATAGAATTTTTCAAGTCGATCCAGCCCTTGATATAAGAGGAGAAAAGGAGAGATGAGTTACTTCTTACATAATACTAAAATATTAACATTCATCGTGTACTCGTAAATTGAACATGATGGATCCCCCTTCAGCCATTTTAATGCTGTCTTTGGAAAATTGAAATCGAACTGCGGAAATAATAATACTGTATTCTTGCCTGTTGTCTAACTTAAGTAAATTAGAATATCTGGATTATAATAATTGTATTACGAAACTTTTCCACTTATCTTAAGAAGGGTTTGGTTAAACGCTATGAGCAAAAATAAATAAATACATAATCAGCACCGCAGTAGAAAAAACCACCAATTTGCCCTCAAATTACTTATTATAAGCAATAATTAGTCGCCTGAAATATAAATTTAAATTGAAAATATTTTCCGAGTAAAAATAAATGCCGATGACGGGAATTGAACCCGTGCCTTCTGATGTCCGGTCAGGTGCTCTGTACTTCAATCAAAAATTACTGCTTATTAAAAATAAATAAACATATATATAATAAGCAGTAATTGTTGATTGAAGTACTAGTACATATTGAATTATTTGGCGTGTTGGAAATAAGCCGACGTAAAAATGAAACTCAGTGTTCCAGAGCACCTGACCGGATATCAGAAGGTGCTGGTTCAATTCCCATCGGCGGCATTTATTTTTACTGGAGAGATATTTTCAATTTGTATTGAAATTTCAGGCGATCAATTATTGCTTATAATAATTTGTTATCGTTTGTTGTATGCATAAAACTTTACCTTATAAACATTAGTTTATCATTAAAAAAACAAATTACTTGATAAACCTACTGGGTTCTGTGCAAAGGAGGGCAATCCGTGTGATTGACAATCCTTTGTTGACAAACAGATTTCCATCTGTAATACACAGGCGCAATGTAGACATGCTGAGTCTGTTATGTGGGTATTTCAATAAAGTCTGGTCTAAGGAGTATTGATATCTTACGCACTTATGCGAAAAACCCGTCCACAACTTGGGTTGTCTTCATTGGAACGGGTAGTTTTTTCGATTCATTTAAATGTAACTCGGCTTGTATATGGAACGACCTACCAGCATCTGTTTTTCCTCCTTCATGTAATCCGGGCCTCTTCAAGAACCTGATTAATAAATCCCAATATAGTTCCGATCTCTTTACACTGTACAGACAGGGGTGCTCTTACTAGTGTCACATAAAATATTTATAATCGAATCCTTGATTGAAATAGATTTAGCCTTTTTTAGTGACCAGGTGTAAATAGTCAGGTACTTCCCAACCTTCCACTTCTCTATCTCCATCTCTTTCCCTTCCCCTCCAATTTCAGCCTGACAAAATTCCCTTATCGGGGATGCCATATTTTTCATGGTCCAACTAACTCAAAACAGTTGAAAGCTCTTGTTAAAATTAAAACATTCAAACATACACAAATACAAACCTACAAATATACAAACACAAAAACATACACACATACAAAAATACTAACATACAAGCCTACAAACATAAAAAACATACAAATTTACAAAAACAGACCATTTATATATTTGAACCCTTAATTTTAATTATGATTTCCTTATGATACTTAATTTGAAAAATAAGGTACCTACCAGCAATATACGACCTGGTATTTTCTCAAAAATACAAATAGATTTTTTAATATTTATGGAATTTGAGGAAGTTTTAAAAAATATTTTTGATAACGGGTTCTCGCATAGCCGATAGAAAAGGAGAATAAGCGACAAATTATAATTTAATCTAAAATTGCAAATTGGTTTTCTAAGTACCTGTACCTATTTATATATAACCCTTTATCCGTTTAACTTAACTTAAGCAATTAATTTTAATTTATTTTAGATTTATATATACTAAAAAAATAATAATTAAACATAGACAACTAATTGCTGTTGTCGGTAAATGGGTGTATGCGTGATTTGGGCTTATTTCTTATAAGTTCGATGATAATATAAAAAAACATAAATGAAAAGTATAAATCATATAAGACAAGCGATACAGCAGGTGCCAAAAGTATTAATTAAATATTTCATTTTAATTACAAGGGTATCCCTAGCATGGCTGTTAAAATAACGCAAAAAATATATCCACCGTAATTTTTTTTTTAAATTAATAAAAATAAACAAAACGACTGTTTTTAAATTATTTTTTATGTGTAACCGCACAAGAGTCCTGCAAACTAACTGCTCCCAACCGTCTGTAGCCAGTGAAACTATGGCATCCTCAATTGGGGTTTGTTGTGAGGCTGAAGGTTGTGGGGAGAGGAAGGAGACGGGGAAGAGGAGGGAGTGGAGGAGTACTCGGCTGTTCAGATCTGGTCACCAAACACAGCAAAAGCCACTTAAAGCAACGTTTTAATTCTGAACGGTGGTCTTTCACCAGGGCGATAATGAGAGTATCTTACACTCTGGAATGTGCCGCAAATATACTATATATTATTTTGAATGAGTAAAATATGATATAACACAAAATTAAGGAAATAAAATTTGAACCCGCGACCTCCGGATTGCTAGTCGAGAAATTCACCCCCCGAACACAGAGGCCGTCCAAGTTCTTTATTCGATACCTGTATTTGGGTCATTTACATTTTTGAAAGATTTACCCGGCCGCGGCGGGTCAATTCAGATAAATACACATTTATGGGAAAGTTTAAGCTTCGAGAATATATGACTTTGCCCTTTTAAAAACACTGCTCATTGTATGATGTGCAGTTGATTTTTTATCCTCAAAAAATTATGAATATTAAATAAAAATTACAATATTTGTTTAAGATTTACAAATCCTAAAATTATATTATGCCAAAAAAATGGTTTCTTAAAATAATGTGGATTTCGTAGAAACAGTGGAATCAGATTGAAGACAATGCGACATATGCATTTTAACTTAGCGCTGTCGTCAATTCGAATTCATTCATTGACGATGCGCTCAGGTATTTCACTTATCGTGAGATGTTAAGTCAGGTACCTATCCCATTTAAGGAGAACGCGACACCTGTGGCTTCGGATCATTGTAGGCTGATGTTTTAAAATACTATGGATAACAATACCCATATATTAATGTAACACAATAATCTTATTCATTGAAATTTTGAGGTGTCGCTAGGGTAGGTTTTAGATATACGAAAAATGCAATTAAAAAATATATATTTCGTTGGTTAATTAATTCTGCTTTCCACTCGCAAAGTTGAGTGTATCAAATTGTCAATAATCACGGCCTGCATGGTTGAGTTTTTACGATCCTCGGCTACGAAACTGGAGGTCACGGGTTCAAATTTTTCCCACCTTCCATTTCCACATCTCATTTCTTTTTCCTCATACTACCGAAACAACCCGTCCTTAGAATGGGTTGTTTCACAGAATTTGAACAATTCATCAAATTTCAACGTTAATTTTCTGGTTCGGTGAACGTCGTATTCAAATTCTGTTATTTTATCATTAGGTACATGTCAGTTACTTCACAAAACTGAAATAATAACAGAACTTGAGTAGAACTTTCATAGAACTTATAAATTAACATTGAAATTTGAAGAATTTTTCAAATTCTTAGAAATAACCCGTCCTTAGTTTTAACTACTGTTACTGTTGGTATATTTTAATTAAAAAAAATACCAACATGTTTCAGAACCAATGGTTCCTTCATCAGAATACAGGAGTATATACCTACTATTATTAAATATATATGTTGCGCACTTAAAGTGAATGACACAAAATTGCGCTATATAATTGGAATTTTATTATTATTATTGTTTCATCATCATTTATGTAATTTTCTTTCATTGTTATTCAATTATTCGTAATACGTAAAAAAATGACTTTTCGTAACCTTGAGTCAATGCAACTACTATACTGCTTCCTTCTGAGATTGCAGCTAGAATATGTCACGAAAACCTTTCTGTCATATATCAAAGCAAAAATAAACAGTTGTAAATATAATTGATATTAATGTTTCTGTTCTATTTTTTCAAAATTTAACTGATATTTGTCTGTACTATGTTTGTAAAATGTAACTAATAAGTGTCTGTACTATGTTTGTAAAATGTAACTAATATGTGTCTGTACTATGTTTGTAAAATGAAAAGTATTTATTGTACTGATGTGTACTGTTTTGTTGCTTATTCCAGTGTTATGGTGGTACGCTATGAGATTATACACAGTTCTTCCTAAAAAGATCGAGAGCTAGCGCAATACATATCGTAGCTACGAGAATTATAACGAAGCCTTGTGGCCGGAAACATTCCCATCTTTACAAGGCTCACGCGGTCCTGTATGTATGTCTGCACGGCCGCGCTGCAAATCATGGCTCAGTCCTTAGAAGACAGTCAATTTTACACGAGCATCTAGCGGATCTAGCGGCAACTGAGGCTGATAAGGACGGGTTGTTTCGGAGAATTTGAACAATTCATCAAATTTCAACGTTCATTTTCGGGTTCTGTGAAAGACTTATTCAAGTTCTGTTATTATATCATTGTAGGCTAGTTGCTTGACAAAACTGAAATAAAAACAGAACTTGAAAAAATCTTTCACAGAACTTGAAAATGAACGTTGAAATTTGATGAATTGTTCAAATTCTCCGAAACAACCCGTCCTTATCAGCCTCAGTTGCCGCTAGATCCGCTAGATGCTCGTGTAAAATTGACTTGTGTCACGCTCACCGTTAGCGCACATAGATCAGCGCGTAGTTCGTCAGCGCTGAGGCTCAGCGTGGCTCGTTTCAGTATCGTACTGACCGCCTTACTGTACAGTCGAAGACCAAAATGCGGAGTGTATTAGTTATTACTGCTTTGTACTACCTATCCCAAAAAAACAAAAACCGGCGACGACGAAGACTCCATGTTCATCCATTGATTGAGCAGAGAACCGTTGCTGGAGACTTTGTCTTGTTATATGGCACTTTGAGGGCTGACGAAAGCAAATTCTTTAATTACTTCCGAATGTCAACGAGAGCTTTTGACGAATTACTGGTAAAAATACAGGATAAACTGGTCCATTGCAGCTAACGACGCGTGCCTATACCACCGGTCGGCAATATCCTCCCAGGCTTTGTTTCTTGCATCTTTATTTTTGTAGAGTGGATCGGATGCATCCCACAATTTCTTCCTCAGGCGAACCTCATCGATAACTCGACCTGTATCCACTTCGCGATTCGCCATGACTGTACACGCGATGATATCTGCTCCGCTTGATACTAGAACGCTCACTGAAAGCAGAGGCGCTCGTGCGATCGTCAGCGCCGACAGCTACGCGGCACCGACGCGCGACACGTACGGCCGCGTAGCCATCAGCGCTGACCACCTTGCGCGCTGATAGCTACGCGTCATTCAAAAACGCTTTCTAGAAGTTCATATATCTCGACCATCAGCGCCGACGGTGCGCGTGCGGTCGGCGTGACAATAAAATCAGCCTGAGACGGGTAGTCGCCCCGTACCGCGCGCCGGCCCCCGGGTCGTGAACCGCCACCGCACACCATGCCGTGCACCCTACTACGCGGTGCCATACTACGACTGCACAGGGCCGCAGGTACGTACAAGCGTACCCGGCGTTGCCCGCGAGCCCCTAGCGCTTGAGTCATCTGCCGAGATGGTCCCATGCACTTTCGGCTCTGTCCTCACTGGAGCACCTGGAAGACCCACGGTCTTCACCACCAGCGATGAATTTGACTACTCAGCCTGGTCTCCACTCCCTCGCTGTCGAGCTACCGACTTTACCACCACAATCACTCCACCACTGTCCATCTCTGTTTTTACAGTGTTGACCATCGGCCTGGAGAATTTGCTACCGACAATGTCCACCAACTGCATCGAGGATCGGTTTGGAGTCATCACATCAACTATACAAACTTCAATAAACACTGTGATATTTATTTGTTTATTCAAAAAACAGTTTTTAACATTAAAAACATACTCTGCACATCTCACTAGGGCATTCCTGTATCAAGATGTGCAGCTTTACAATATCATCATTTAAAAAAATACATATAATATTTGTAAACTTAATATAATAATAACATTAAATTTAAACCCAAAAAAGAAAAGTCAATGACACGGTTGTGTCGAGACCGGTAGACAAAAATAAACAAAATTTTAGTAACAAATGTACGAAAAATAAAACAAAAATATCAACAAATGAAACATTGGGCAGTAAGTTTATAGTAGTTGGCAACAATAATATTCTTCTGTTAACTAAAGTACAAGGTACCTGTGCTAGCTTATCAGAAACAAGCATAGGGTAACCATACTAACAATTACAAGATGGATAGTATGAATAATAAATTATAAGAAAAAATCACATGTCCTTCACATCTTTCACTCGTCTAATTAGCATCCCCATAATATTAAATATGAATTGATATGTAATTAATGTATAATGTTCAAATTTTCGACACGTATTATGTTGTTACCGGCCATATTTTATATTAAATGCCATCCCGAACTTTGCAGATTTTCTGCGCGCCAATACTCGGTCCTCGAGTAATGTTCGGGATGGGCAGAGCATGAAACTGTCGCCAAGGCATGGGCACACAAAGGATTACAGGTTCTACTGATTGTAGTGAAATGAAAGCAGTAGTTTTGTTTTTGCACATTATAAAACATGGAGAATATATTTAAGTAAACATGTTACATATTATGACTCGGCACTTACCCCCAGGGATCAAAAATTGGTTCTTAATTCTATCTAAAACTGATTAACCACTTAATTACGGAAAGTGAGCGGGGAGCTTCCATACGGCCGGCGGTGGTCTGTCCCAGACAGATCGAGCTGGCACCATCAGGGCTTTGGTCCAGGAGACGGGTCCAGCGTCTCCGACAAGGTGGCTGATAAGCGGTTCTGGAGCGTATCGGGTCTATCGTTTATGTAACATTAATGGAGCGAATCCATCCATTGAGCTGATCGGCAGATTACTTGAGCGGGTGCCGTCCGGGCTTGTGATTTTATTATCCGTATCTTATTAAGAAAAATACGGCTTGTATCGCGCCACTTGAGGTGAATGCTTCATTTCCCGGAGTCCGCGGAATAACGATTTGCAAGGGATCGCGTATATAAACTTCAGTAGAACATTATTTGTGATCTTCACGAACACACACACGGTCATCCATTATACGGACGTTTATTTAATAGAGCCTGCACCGACTTGGTTTTTGTAAAAAAGAACCGAATAACCCGCATCAGGAATACTGATGTACACTTTTTAATACGATCGCCCATCCAGGGTAAAAATGAATTATAATCTAATTGACTGTGCGATCATTACACGGCCGTCCCGCTCGTGTAACAATTCCAGAGTGCCCAGCGAAAGGAAACGGAAACAAACAATAGACTGCCCGGCGGTCTATTTGTTGCCAGACCGTGCTCTCTATAATTTTAATCAAAATTAATGCTATGAATGGTACTTGTTCTGAAGAGGTGTTTTAAATAATTACTTTTAAATAAGACTTAACACCGCTTCATAACATTACCCCCCGCGCCACACAAATGTTTGTCCCCAAACATTAATACAACTCTAAAAAAAACTACAACTGCAATAACTAAGCTTGAAAAGATCCTCTGGGTTTCTAAAAAAAACAATCAACAATTATACATGAGCATCATAATTTGTAAGATAAGTAATGAATAAGACAAAATCTACGATTTGGATAGCAAAACTTATGATGAATGGGTGTGCCGCAGCTTCAATCGCACCCATCGAGCGTGCAGCCGGATGGTTGAGCCTGCGATTCATCCATTCTAGAACTTAAAGATAACTTAAGATTAATGTAACTTAATTACAAATTTTAGAAGATATTACGTGAACGGAGTCTGCAAGCACCCACAGTATCGGAATACCGGGTGATGATAAATTGACGATTGTCGAAGACTGCCGTTAGCGTTACATCTGTGACGGAAAATATTCTTAAACAAAATTGTAGGTAAACCTGTAGGTATATAAAAAAATATTATTGTTCTTCTCAACACATCTAAACAACTTAAGCGTTAAAGCTTCACTGGCCCTTTAATAGGGCGATAAGCCACTCAGGCAACACTTTTTTTTTAGGGAGGTAAACCAACCCTCACTTTTCACTGAGTCTACTTCTCCGTTGGAGATAAAACACACTTCGAAGAAATTCTATCTACTCTACCTGACCTGGTTATTGGGTAAGTCTTTCGAAGAGAATTTATACAATAAGACAAAATAATCATCCTTGGAAAGCATTATTTCGTAATAGTAGAAAAAACTTTTAACCTTTACACACACGCAGGTGTGTAAGGTGGTTTAATCGAGTGGAACTGTCAACAACCAATCTTATAGATGTGGTGCAATTAGTAGTAGTATACATCCATTGTTGTAAATGGAGTCATTGGTCGAAGATTGTATACATCCATTGTTGTAAATGGAGCCATTGGTCGAAAATTGTATACATCCATTGTTGTAAATGGTGCAATTGGTAGAAAATTGTATTATTGTACTAATTTATAGATAAAACTTACTTTTACTAAATATAACTAAAGTTATAGAAGGAATTTAAGGAAAAGACATATGCTGAACCAGCTCTTATAATTGTATCATTAATTACTATGAAATTATTAAACAAAATATCAAGAGTACTAACATAAGTATACCATTTCCAAACATGACAAGATAATTATAATAAAGTAAACAAAAATATATTTGGTAAAATTCAATTCTTAATAATAAAATTTTTAAAACTGCTTAGAAAACAAAGATGTACTGGACCATGGTGAACGAGAAGGTTGAATAACCCCTAATTTTAGCATTTCATCAACTTCTGTTTCTAATTGTTTCTGCCGTGCGGGTGAAAGAGGGTAATACCGCTGTTTGATGGGTGGTCCTGTTGTAATTATTTTGTGTTTAACTAAGTGTGTTAGACCTAACCCCTTTTTTTCAAAAGAAATTGACTCGAATTTTTTAACTATTTTAGAGAGTTCCCTGTTCTCTTCAATAGTTAGGGATGAGGCTGGCCGAATAGCCCGCAACCCACTAATATTTCCTTCCGAAACAGGAAGAGTAGCTTTCGAAAACAGTTCCGGTGCGATGTGGAACTCCTTCCAAAAGTTAACTCCTAGAATAATTGAAGGCGACAATGTCGGGATGACGTAGAAAAGAATTTCCTTTGTGGATGATTTATACGTGACCGGCAATGACATTGTCCCTAAGACTGGTTGGTTTGAACCGTCCGCTGTATAAACACTAAACTTAACTTTAACTAACTTAATACCTAATTCCTTAAAAATTTTATAACTATTGCCTCCTAGACATGACAATGAAGCGCCGCTGTCTAGCATTCCACTGTAGAAATTATTTATAATATGTACATAAGTATAAGGACGGTTATCATTTTCAATAGCCATCTCCCGTGGCAGCGGGCCCACTGTTCCGGTTGATGGGGATGAAAGAAATTTATCAACTATTCGGAGCCAACTCTCCCACTCGCTTTTCCTCTGCGCCAAGGACGGCTTGTAGCAAGAGAGACTCCGACCTAGTTTTTTGACTTTTTATGAGCTTTGTCATTGATAGCTCCCACTTTAGGATTGTTAGACCTTGAATTTTTCTTCCTGCAATCTTCTATAACGTGTCCCGATAGTTTACAATATGAACAGAATGGTTTATTGTAAAACGTTCTAGAATTTTCGTGTGCAGTTTTTGTATATGTGTTAGAAGTAGAAGAAGACGGTTTATTGTATTTATAATTATTATCTCTGTTTCCAAGACTAACTTTAGTATAGTTGTTGGAATAATTGTTGTTATTTGGTTTTCTGTACTGATTTTGGTTATAACCTTGGTGTCTATGCATATTATTATTATTAAAATTAGGTGTTTGTCTAGCAGTACTATCAAATTTCTCCGGTTTATTAGTGACAGGTAAGTCTACTTTTGGTTGAGAAACGTTGAAAGATACGAAATCATCCGACAGTGATGCATAAGATTCCAAGTTGCCTGCATGAGTAGTCAATTGCTCGAATGTCGATATATCTCTTGAGACTAGTAAATTTGTATACATAGGCAATAAAGCTTTTTTTGCCAACCGCAAAAGTTCTAATTCCGGTAGTTTAGCTTCAAGCATATTGTTTAATGACTTCATTCTGAGAGTGAATTCTAGCACTGACATACCTTTAGGTTGTGTCATGTTAAATAGTTTTACCTTAAGATCTGTTTGAAGGTCGTTTGCTTCAAATTGTCTTATCGAAAGTTTTGAAAGATCGTCCCATTTCAAATCCTGAGTGTAAATAGACCTGAACCACAGGAGTGCTAAACCTTCTAAAAGATCAGGAAAAACGCGTACAAGATGATCCTGGTTAAAATTTTTTGTCCTACATTTCTCCTCAATTAATAGTAAGAATTCCCTTACACTACTTTTTCCGTCATATTTCAGTTTCCAACCGTCTACGTTATTTGAGTGTGAGTCCCTATAAATAATCTTCGTTTGTTTAATTATGTGGGCTTTCTTAATGGTTGTGTCGTCTAATTCAGAATCCGATGATTCAGAATTCACTTCACTTATAGCAGGTATTTTAATCTCTTTATTATAAGCGCGCGCCTGTAAACGTAACTCATGAGAAGTCGACGATGGATCAATATTCCTGTCTTTAAGTTCTTTAATGAGAACCTCCTTCGAAGCCCCATTGATATTTGGTATTGGTATTGGTGAAGACATGATTACGTTCTTTGATGTTCAGATAGAAAGAAAGAAGTAAAAGAAGAGAAAAATAAATATTTAATTTTTTTTGTTTATAAAACAAAAGAAACTCTTCATTGACGGCTGTAGTATCATTAGACGTAATATTAGCTCAACTTCTATTGTACAATTGTGAAAAAAAACAAAAAAAAAATTGTTAAAAAAATATGCTCCACCCTAATGAGAATTGCGAAAAATGGACCACCCTATTATATTGTGAAACGTTATTAAACGTCGGCCTAATGTAATTGTCAATCAAAGATATCATTTAATTTGGGCGAAAAAAAATGACGTAGGTATGTATATAAATAATATTGAGTGTTTGTTGACTTACGAGTAATTAAAACGCATATCGATTGTAATGTGGACTTACAATTTGTATTGTAGAACGCCGACATAAATGTTTTTAATATTATGTATATTAGCGTAAAAATCTAATAATATTATAAAACGCAAATATGCCTTGATCAAACAAGTGAATGACATCGTAAAATAATCGTAAATAATTATGAATTAGACAGTTTGACATAACCTCCCATATAATCATCTTGTTTACCAATTAGTGTTGACATAAAATTTGACAGCTACAAAAGCATAGATAAATCATAGATTTCATGAAAGATGAAAGTTTACGCAAGATTTTACCATAGAATAACGCAAATTATGAATTATCGTTACAAGAATACTGAGTGTATTTGAGGTTATGAAACAATATTCAAATCACTTGACATATGTGATACAATATTATGTCAATTAATCATGAAACATTTCACCAAAATCAGCACAACATGCAATCACCACGAGCCAAAACACGTTGAGGCGCCAATTGTTACCGGCCATATTTTATATTAAATGCCATCCCGAACTTTGCAGATTTTCTGCGCGCCAATACTCGGTCCTCGAGTAATGTTCGGGATGGGCAGAGCATGAAACTGTCGCCAAGGCATGGGCACACAAAGGATTACAGGTTCTACTGATTGTAGTGAAATGAAAGCAGTAGTTTTGTTTTTGCACATTATAAAACATGGAGAATATATTTAAGTAAACATGTTACATATTATGACTCGGCACTTACCCCCAGGGATCAAAAATTGGTTCTTAATTCTATCTAAAACTGATTAACCACTTAATTACGGAAAGTGAGCGGGGAGCTTCCATACGGCCGGCGGTGGTCTGTCCCAGACAGATCGAGCTGGCACCATCAGGGCTTTGGTCCAGGAGACGGGTCCAGCGTCTCCGACAAGGTGGCTGATAAGCGGTTCTGGAGCGTATCGGGTCTATCGTTTATGTAACATTAATGGAGCGAATCCATCCATTGAGCTGATCGGCAGATTACTTGAGCGGGTGCCGTCCGGGCTTGTGATTTTATTATCCGTATCTTATTAAGAAAAATACGGCTTGTATCGCGCCACTTGAGGTGAATGCTTCATTTCCCGGAGTCCGCGGAATAACGATTTGCAAGGGATCGCGTATATAAACTTCAGTAGAACATTATTTGTGATCTTCACGAACACACACACGGTCATCCATTATACGGACGTTTATTTAATAGAGCCTGCACCGACTTGGTTTTTGTAAAAAAGAACCGAATAACCCGCATCAGGAATACTGATGTACACTTTTTAATACGATCGCCCATCCAGGGTAAAAATGAATTATAATCTAATTGACTGTGCGATCATTACACGGCCGTCCCGCTCGTGTAACAATTCCAGAGTGCCCAGCGAAAGGAAACGGAAACAAACAATAGACTGCCCGGCGGTCTATTTGTTGCCAGACCGTGCTCTCTATAATTTTAATCAAAATTAATGCTATGAATGGTACTTGTTCTGAAGAGGTGTTTTAAATAATTACTTTTAAATAAGACTTAACACCGCTTCATAACAATGTTTGTGAAAGTTCTAAGGGCGTTTTATAAAACAAAGATTTGAATTGGAAAAAATATACGAGTACATTCAGTCCATAAATATTTAGCAGCAGGCATCAGTCTCCCTGTAAACAAGTACTAGTTTCGTTGAGATTGCCCGTTTCAAAGATTCGTTTGTTATAAATATATCTGACCTTTCACAGCGAATGTCAAAAGAGATCGAATAAATGTGGGCGAAAAATTTCAATGTAAAACCACAAAACGTGAAACCTTTATAGTGCGGATTCGATAAAACCCGCACAAGATGTGCGGTATTACAGAGAGTATTTTTTTAAATTTTACAAAATGGATCGTTTATTAGGTCGGAACAGATAGACAGAGAGACAATCTTTGAGGCAGTCACTTCCTAAAATACTTCTTTGTGAGAGGTAATTTAGGTGCAAGCACAAAGCCCAAAACATTTTTTTATCACAATATCAACGAGCAAGAATGCTGTAATTTTGTACATACTAACTGTCTAGATTCGTTAAAAAATCCTTAAATCTGTTATTTTGTCAGTGCTGTATTACTATTTAAACATATCTCGGAGTAGTAATTTATGAAAATCTTAGATTGGACTTAAAACTCGAAGGTATTACGGAAAAATACCTTAAAATCTAAGAATTTTGGTAAATGAAAAGGACATGAAAAATGTTTATTACCCATTATGACATTTTTGAATAGAATGTGGACTTATAGGATGGAGATCTGCTTTATCTAAGTATATGCATAAACTGAATACAATTTAAAAACGAATCATAAAGACCACACTGAAAGTACGCTTGAGAACGCCTTTGATTGAAATTTTTAATAGTTATATTTACCAAATGTACAAAAAATACATATATATATATGCTTTCTACTTTAACATTTTTATATTTTCTATTTCCATTATAATTCATTCTAATATAATCTTTCATACTTCAAACATGTATAAATATTTAATTCATATGTTAACACTAGACCTCACATACTAACTATATACCATTGGTCGCCACGAGACAGGCAGTCGCCTAGTGTGGTGATTTAATGTATCACATGTAAGAAAATGTATTATTGTATTATCATGTATTCTATAAATAAAAATAAATAAAAATATATATATAAATTGATAAATATTTTTTTTTTTCACATTAAATCCACACAGGAGGTCCTGAGGAAAATAATTTGCCTCAGGGCATTTGTCATCTTTGGGGATGCTGTCTGGAGGAGAGTAAACAAAAATAGATATTGAACTCTTAAAAAATATTGAATCCTCTACTTGACCGCGTATTCATCACACTCGATGGATTCAAAATGTCATAAAAACATTTGGCGTTAATCACATTCGGACAAAGAAACTAAAATTATTTTGGAGCAAATCTCCACAACATCCTTCCCCCAGACATAAACGAAATAGAAAAGCGTAATGAGTACAAATCAAGAATAAAAAACTCTCTGAAAGAGAAAAAAACAAGAAAAAAATCAATAAAAATGACAAATATAATAGAACTAAATAATTATGGTTGCCTCAGCACAGGACACTTTAGTGAGGCGAACTAAGAAATACAATTACCATACATAAATTCACTATATATATAATATTTTGTACGCATAATGTTTTAAATAGTCCCTTAAATAAAATAAATAATACAAGGCAAGGGGCAACAAGGCAAAATTATTTTATTTATTTATTAATTAACGCCTTTTTTCGGGGCTTTTACATATGAATATTAAGGAATATACATTAATTATTGTACTTTTCTGAATTGCTTCATTAATAACATTGTATATTTGTTTAAAGATAAATTGAAGATGTCTACTGACTTGTTATAAACGTTTCCCTACATTAGTATTCTGAACAAAGAGGAATACATATGGTAATTAGTCCCAGAAATTCTGAACTGAAATAAATCCTTTCTTCTAGTATTACGTTGTGGAATCCGAAAGCTTATCAATTCTTTCAATACCGGACTATCAACTAAATAATTCAGAAGTGACACACTTTTAAAAAGTGATATAAAGTCATTAAAAACGATGAAAAAAAAAGATTTTAACCTAACCTACTTAACCCAGTTAACAAAGTTTTTGTTTCATCACTTTCCATGACTTAATATACCTTTTTAAAGATGTGATGAATTATCATTTTGATGATTTATCCGGTCATCTCTCACAATATATTCCAATGGGAAAAATATTTCAATATATCATAATAACGTAAATCCACCACGAATTGTCAGATTCATAAATAGAGATATTAAAAAAAATCAATGTCACTTCTTTTCAAATTTCTTACTTTCCAGATATATTTTACACAATTCTTTTCACATCTTCTTTACATAACACTTCCCCTTTCAAATCCTAATTTTATTGTCGATTCACATCACGAAGATTCTAAATAAACAGTTTTATATCCTTTATAACGAGGGGTCGTTCTCGAAGGCTTCGATCAAGTTATTTCTGAATCTAGTGATTAATTATTATTTCTATTTGAAGTCTAAACATGAAAAGAAAAAAATGAAGGACTTGTTTGTTGGATTGTATTTTATAGAATTAGTTATAAAAACGGTGAGAAAAAAAATAAGAAATATTTTAGTAAACTTTATTTCAGAAAAAATCAACTGGTTCAACGGTTTTTTCAAACAATGTTTGCAATGTTTTATTATTTAGGATCCTCAAATTTGGAAAATAATGTGGTACGTACGTAGGTTTAGTTTAAAATATTTTTATTCCACACGAAGAGGAAAATAATTTCCCTTAGGGCCTTTGTCATCTTAAAGATGTTGTTTGTAGGTATTTTTAAAGAAAGAAAGAAGAGGAAGTTCACTGAAAGAAAAGTTATGAGGAGTTGGTAGAAATCTGGGGTCCGGGAGTCACTAACATCCATAGAATTCATCTGGAGAGGCCAAAGGATCTCCCTCAACCGGCATCTCCCTATCTATCATGCCACAAAGCTGGTGTGTATACGCATCTGAATCCACCACAAAGACCTGGACAAACCTCACCCCATGAACTTGGGCACCCCTAATAAGTCACCAAAAGTAATAAATAATTTGGGGTGACCTATTGCACACTGCACAGATGCTATTTATCCAGTGTTTGGTTCCCGGGGCGGCGGAAGTGAATTACCTTCGAATTAGTTATAAACTAATATTGTAAAATAATGTTGTCCATTATGGAAAAGAGTTAGTTTAAAACAATAACTTATTTTTCAGACTTAATGCCAACCGGGTTTCGCTACAACCGTACCTTTATTAGGTCTGTCTAATACTGTATTAAACATGGAAATCTACCATATAGAATTCGATTACACTCGCCACAGCGGCGGTGTGTGGACGTATACGTAAATACTTTCGTCTTTACAATATTAGAGTATTTTTACACCGTTACTAGTATTTTGCCGCGAGTGAGGTGACTGCGGTCACTAAACCCAACCCATTATGGATGTGCTACAAATAATTGAACATATTAAACTAGAAATCTCAAATATTTCTACCAAACAGGACTCCAAGGCCAAAACTAATCTGGAAACAAACATCAAACTTCTAGAAGAAAAATGGATGCACGAAAAAACTTCATTTCAAAACGAGATTGTTTCTCTGCAAACCAAACTTATAGAAAAATTAGAAAAAAAAATTGAAAATTCAAGTTATATGGAAAAAAAAACCTATGCAAGTCGACTAAAAGAAATCCCGGAATCGAAATATTCATTGATTATTAAAAGTGAAAATTCAAATATGACATCAGACGCAATAAAAGAACAAATTGTCAAAAAAATAAAAATAGCAAATTTAGGCATTGCAGTAAATGGAGTTCGTAAAGCCGCCCAAAATAAACTGATAATATCTTGCCCTACTAAAGTCCACGCAGAAAAATTGACGGATGAAATTAACAAAACGCTCAAAAAAAATATGGTTGCGGAAGAACTAAAAAAGAAAAACCCAAACATTTTCATAAGAAATCTACAGGCAGATCTCACAGAAGAAGATATAATCGAGGCTTTAAAAACCCAAAATGAAGGTATCAAAGATATAATGGAAAATGATACAAAAAACACTGTAAAACTAATAAAAATGTTTAAACCTAAAGTACAAAATGGACTCACGAACTATATACTAGAAACCAGCGGAGCACTGAGATCCTACCTCATTGAAAAGGAAAAAATCAATATAGGATTCAGCAGAGTACGAGTGGAAGATGCAAACCCCCTGACGCAGTGCTACCACTGCTTGAAATTTGGACACACTGCACTGAAATGTTTGAGCAAAGACAAAAGCGCGACCTGCTTACATTGTGCTAAGGATCACGAATGGAAGGAATGCCCAAACAAAAACTCGGAAGAAACATGTAGCAACTGTATTTACCAAAACAATACTTTTAAGATGACCCTTAACACTAATCATAAAGCAAACAACACAAACTGCACTTACTTTAAAAAGATGATGCATATCGCGCAAAGTCGCATAGACTATGATTAGGTATGTTTATATGTATTATTATTCTAAAAAATCAATGCTTCTAACCAAAACTTTATTTAAATACTTAACATCTTCTTCTGATAAGCACAATAATGTATATCTTTTACTTCCGAAATATGAGTATCTCATATCTTTGATATTTTTTTCTTCTTTAAATATATTATATTCTAATTTATTGTCCGGTATCTATAGTGTTAACACGGGAGTATTGAAATGTATATTGATGTTAGTTTATCCTAGGTATACTCATACATGTAGAAAAAATATTTATTGTTGTCAATTATTTAACCAAAAACTTTCTGAACAAAGCAAAAATCTAACTAGGAATATATTGGTAATGTTTACTTCCGTAAAAATATTTATACAATTTATTTGCCTTGATAAATCTTCACACTTGTTTATATACTATTGCCGCCTATTAAAATATTATTCAATATGGGTGATTTGAACGTAGATTTTGACACCTCTGAAATCGCTTATGAACGCACACAAAGTTTTGAGAACTGGATTATCAAAAAACATGTTTCGGGAAATAATAATTTAACTGCAATCAACTTAAACATTCGATCCTTATCAAAATATTGGGATACGTTTCTTGTCGTTATCTCTAGCTCTCTAACTAATATTGATATAATCACGCTTTGTGAAACGTCGATTAATGAAAATAATATACATCTATACAAAATATTGGGTTTTACTTCTCATTACTTTTGTCGAAAAAACAAATCGGGAGGCGGGATTATTTTATATGTGAAAGATCACCTAACGTTTGAACAAATTAACATAATGCCAACTAAATTTGAATGTGTCTACGGAACTATTTCGGTCAAAAAACATAAACGTCTACATATATTGGCAATATACAGACCACCTAATTCAAATAAAAAAATATTTCTCGAAGAGCTAGATGTAATATTGGGAAATATTGAAATTAAAGAATCCGTTATGGTACTTGGGGATACGAACATAAACTTATTAAATTATCAGGAACCAATTGTAATGCAATATGAAAACATTATGGCTAAATTTGGATTTTTAAAATGTGTTAATGACGTGACCCGTGAAGCCATACTGACTAACTATGTAACGGCTACATGTCTAGACCATATCTATGTAAGAGAGAGAGAGACAAATGAAATCAGCTCATGTGTATGTGAAACTATAATAGCGGATCACTACCTTATTGCAACAACGATGCGTTTCTCTACCTATGAGGCAGGTACCACCAATAAATCGCACCATACAAAATATACTGTAATATCGGAAAAAAAAGTCGACCTACTTATTGAAATCACTGATTGGAATGAAATACTAAACATAACGGAACCTTACTTAATTTATGAAGAAATTAAATCGAAATTCAAATATATTTACGAAAAAAGTACTGAAACAAAATCAAATACAAATAAACAGCGTAATAACCAAAAGGGCTGGATAAATTATAATCTCATTGAAAATATACAACTACGTGACACATTATGGAGGAAATGGAAAAACACGCCTAACAATAAAATATATGAAATCGAATTCAAGAAATACAGAAATAAACTAAATAAAAAAATATTAAACACAAAAAAAATATACTATAATAACAAATTTAAACATTGTTTCAAGGACATTAAAAAAACATGGAATGAAGTAAATCAAGTATTGGGTAGGAAAAATAAATCCGATTGTGATGAAGTAATATCTAAATATTTCTTAAATTCCCAAACTGCGGATGTGGTGGCAGAAAACTTTGCAAAATTCTTTGACGAAGGTGTAAATCAGTTATTGCACGAATGCAATGTTCGAGCGTCTGAGTTGAAGCAAGAACATTTGCAACATTCAATGTACCTACCAAGAGCTAATACAGAACAAACTGAATGCATTATCGGAAGAATGAAAAATTCAAAGACACCGGGCGTTGATCTAATTCGCATGTATGATCTAAAAAAACATGTTAAATTATTTAGTCCTATAATTACTCACCTAATTAACAGAATTATTGACACAAGTCACATTCCAGCTGAACTAAAATGCAGCATCATAAGGCCCATTTTTAAAAATGGAGATCACACCGTAATAAATAATTATAGGCCTATTTCCTTATTACCCGCATTAGAAAAAATATTAGAAAAATATATATCTATAAATTTGGATAAATATTTAAATAATTTGGGCATTATTGATGAATGTCAGTATGGCTTCCAAAAACAAAAAAGCTGTGATAAACTGCTCGAAAAATTTTCCAATTATATAAATTCAGAGCTTAACTCAAAAAAACATGTACTAGTATTATTTATTGATTTCTCAAAAGCTTTCGATACACTCAGCCATACACAATTAATCAAGGTACTCGAAATCATAGGAATCCGTGGTAAAGTCCTATCATTTTTCAAAAACTATTTAACAAATAGAAAAATGTATGTAAAGATTTTGAATGTAATGAGTAATTTTAGATTTATTAAATCAGGGATGCCACAAGGGTCAATTTTAGGACCAAAATTATACATTATATATGTAATTGCCATGTCTAAACTTTTTAAAATAGCCCGTAGATTTATTTTTGCTGATGATACTGCACTAGTTGTCTCTAATGAAAACCCTGAAATAGCTATTCAAGAATTACAAATTGACTTTAACGAGCTACTTAAATGGTCTCATGATGTAGGATTAATTATTAATGTCAAAAAAACTAAATGCATGTATATAAGATCACCGAGCTTGAAAATGTGGAACTTACCTAAAATAACTGCACATAATTTTGATTGTATACATAAAAAAATGGATAATATTTGCTGCTGTGAAAAAATTGATTTTGCAAACGAATATACTTACCTTGGCATAATCGTAGACAATAACTTTAAATGGGACAAAAGTGTGATCAAAATTTGTAACCAGCTCCGATGTTTGGCGAGTAATTTTTATAAATTAATATTTGTATTGCCTCGATGTACTCTCAAACTTATATATCATTCTATGGTCGAATCAATACTTAGATATGGAATTCGAACTTGGGGACACTCGAGTAATATTAATATTAAATACATTCAAAATCTACAAACTGCTATAATTAAAAAAATTGTTAAACCTAGCATTTACAAACAAAGAAACAACTTAAAATTACTGTATGGCTCTGAGGGCCTACTCCCAATTAAAGGGCTTCTCTGGTTTATTATAATTATGGATAATGCGGGAGAAAATGCGTACAAAAAGCCATTGGTGCATAGTCACAAAACAAGATTTACTGAAAAAAAAAGGCCTAAAAATTCCACTAATATCAAATAAGTATGGTAGCAGAACACTTGACTATTTGATACCTGTGATTTATAACAAATTTAACGAAAACTTTAACTTGAAAAATAATGAGGAACCTTGCCCTAAACTGACAAAAAAGTGGTTAATAAATGAACAAAACGTTTATCTATCCTAAACATTATATTTGGTATTTATATTTAAACTTAAGCTAATGTGTATTATGTTGTAACATTAAATGGTAGAACCTACAGACAAGCTGATTGTCACAGCTTTGTGGGACTACCCATATCTTATATTGTATAAAATGTAACTATATTAAATTTTAAATAAAATAAAAAAAAAAATAAAAAAAAGTAACATGTGTTATCAATATATGAAGCTTATATGGGTTGCAAGAAATTGGGCTGAGTTCTAGTGGAAGAGGTTGTAAGAGTAGGTAGGGGGTTGGGAAGATAGTGGTCTTTGTCAAAAGGGAACAACTTAACTATTGGGCTTCTATTTAGATTGATTTGATTGTTGATGACTTGGCCATTATATTTTTGCTTTCCGTAACTCTAGTGCCTGCTAGTCAGATCCCTATTTATTTTACTGATAGATTTTCTGAAAAACTTGTTTAACTCTTAACAGGCCAAGATTCCAAACAAAACGTCTGTAACCAAGTGGGTCTTGTGTCTTGGGTCCGTGCATTTTTCTGTCTTATGGGCTTTTAAACTATAGAAATCCCAATTATTAATGGTAACTAATGTATTTGCGCAGGAAAAGGTAAAATAAAAAAATGATGTGTCAAGTATTTAAGCTAATATAAGAAGGATAGTAATTTTGGTTACTACCTACTCTCTCACTTGGCTGCGGAATAGTTAAGATAATTTAGATGGATTAAATAATTTTGCAGTATAAGAAATTATAAAAACATTGTATAAGTACGTCGGTATCATCCAGAATTATTTGAAAACATAATCTGTCACAACAATAAAAAATATGTATAAGTTAACTTTCAACTTCGACTAAGATGGGCCGGACATGTGCACCGAATGCCAAGCACACGTGTACCAAATAAGGTTCTAACAGGACACCCGGGAGGCAAACGAAAGGCGGGCAGACCTAGGCTGAGATGGGAGGACGATGTCAGGAAAGATGCCAGAGGACTACTCCATGTTGCAGATTGGAAGACGACGGCCGAGGACAGAGGGCGGTGGAGGCTCATGTTAAAGGAGGCCAAGGCTCGAAATGGGCTGTAGCGCCATTGAAGAAGAAGAAGAACTTCCAATATAATATATGTTTCTATGGAATCCTTGTTGTAATTTAATTATTTAACTGTCACTGAAAATTTTAATAATAATACCTTCCCTACAAATAAATTATACTCAAAGTACGATATAATTTTATTCAATATTAATTCCACATTTAATCATATCTCGTTAAATTATTTACTCAGTGAACGACGTTAAGCAAATTATTCGCAACGTTCTGCTTTTTAAGTTCAATAATAAATAATGAGTATTAAGAGCAGAGGTTCTCAATCTGGTTCGAATTTGTAAGAAATGTGAAAACATGTTGGAAACAAATTCATAATAATTTAAGGAACCGAGAGAGATGATTATTTGAATTTCTTATTCGTTAAGAATTGGATCACCCTCAACTGTAGATGGGGGACTCATGTTCTTCAGAAAATTGAATGTAAAAAATAATTGGACTTTTTGAATTGAACTGATCGTGAACACAAATGAAGGAAACATCCATTTTATTGTGTACTTTCGTATTTTTGTATTTCAGAATGCTAGGTAAATCACAATCGAAATTATATTGCTTATTATTAATTCTTGACAAACCAGTTGCAATTATGAAAATTGCAATTAAAATATTTTTCTTTTAAAGATATTATATTAAAGGTGCTTTATTTATCAGTTCCAGTTTTAAAATGTATGCTTAAATTCAAAGCATATTTCAGTTCATTTAACCAAATTTACACGTACTGGCACACAATCGTGAGTATTTTTTGTAATTGCAATTTAAATCCTAACCCGTACAATCGTCTCTTAAAACGGTAATGAAATCATAAAGCGGGTATTTTCCAACTCCCAGGCATATAGATGATAATATAGGAGTATTACATATTACGAAGGTTTAAAAAACCATCTCCTCTTCCCAAAGATTCGTCACTCCACAGAATTCTATTGCAAAACCACTTTGATCTACATCTGTTTTTGCAAGCATTCGTTATCAAATAGGAAGAAATCTAAGGTGATTTTATTATTTCATATGAATAACAGAAAAAATTAACTTTTTGAATTTTAAACTAAATAAATGCTTTTTTATGCTGATAATAATAAGTATTTACTCCAGTACGCGGGGAGGACATTCCATAAAGAGTTTAAATTAGATTATAAAATGAGAAGATGAATAACAAAACATACAATCTAAATGAAACAGCTCCTTAATTTTTTTATATTTTTCTTGAGAACATGTGGAGTTATTTATCCTTTTCCTCATTCCTGCCACCTTAAATCTTATATTATTATTAGAAGGTTCCGGTACTGCGTTTCCTTGGAACTCCTGCTTTAGAGTTTGGTTAACCAAACCCTTAATTCATTAAATTTAATGTAACCAACAATGTGCTTCAAAAATAAGGATGAAGATCAAGCAAATTACAGGTGTATTGGAGGTTATAGTGCGACTTGTATTGTTTCCGTATTAACTCCATTCAAGTAAAAAGTGCGGAAGAGTAAGCAATAACAACGTTCAACGTCTCTCAAATGTATTTAAAATTAATAAATTTACAACTTGATGTCGTAAAACTTATTGAAAACATGGTCCTCGTGGCTTCGAGATTTATGCGACTGTTTCAAGCGCATTTGATGTGAGTTGTTCCGGGTTGCAGTAGGTAGATGATAACTAACTTCCAGTGGAAAAGGGAACTATAAAAATTCCTAATTACGCAGACATACCAGAACACGGAGCGGACCTAGAGTTGCCTTGCCCTCCCATCAAAATGTTTTGTTTGATGGTGTATGCATAAAATATTTAAGGGTATTTTCGTCAAAGTTTGTAAATGTTTCTATTATTTTGGTTAAATCCATTTGCGTAACTTTTATGATTGACTTATACATTGCCACGAATACCAAATTACTAAAATTTGGGATTTATTTTTTCAGTGATGATATTGTGGGACTAACTACCATAATAATATGTACCTACTCCTCATTGCCCAGAATACTACTGGAGGTTATAATTATCATCTTCAATTTATTACTTAATAAATAAAAAAGATTGTTGCTGGGGCAGTTAGGTTATGTATATAAAAATAACTGATGTTTTATGTAATAGATATGTATATAATTTTTTTAAACTATTTTTATGTAGAACCCCTTAAAGGTTGTTAATAAATAGATACAAATAAACAGGGTGCATCAAAACAGACAGTGCAGTTTTGAAGGGCCTGTATCTTGTGTGGTGGGAGTAAGAACTTGTGAGGGGCTACATTGTGTCTGGAGGGTCGTGCTGTTTTCAGTCGTTACCATGGTTTGGTCCGGAAATTACAGGGGCTTCACCGTCCACAAGTTTCTTGAAAATGGCCGATTCTTGGGGATTTAAGACCCAAAACGGTAAACACCCGCAAATTTTACGAGAGTGAGAGAAGCTACGGTCGCCTAGGCGCTCTGACCGGAAGCATGCAATTGCATTGGGCATTGCTGGCCGGTCACTAAAGAGGATTTTGCATTAAGACTTATCATTCCACCCATACAAATTTATGTTTTTCTAAGAAAAGAAGCCTCATTAATCGCTCCCAAGAAATGTTGAACCGGATCCATGCGAGATTAACTTTATTCAGTAGTGACGAGGTCCACTTTCATCTCTGTGGAGCGGTGAGTGAACACAATTTTTGGTACTGTGCTGAAAATAACCAAAAGCAACTTCACGAGAGACCTCTTCACTCCCTAGAAATTATTAATTTATGGTGTGCGATTTCCAAATTTAGGGTGATTAGGGCTTGTTTTTTGAGAAGAATGGACGAACAGTGACTGTCAACGCTCAACGTTATGTTTCCTTGTTGGAATTTTCGAAACCTCATTTGGACTGAACTAAAAGAGGAAACAGACACTTGGTTTCTACAACCCATACTGCTCGAACTTCAATGACGAAACTGCGACAGCGACAGATGTTCCATGCGCGCCTCGTCTCTCTGGTGACGTGGGGTGTGGCCCGTGCGCTCACCTGATTTCAGCATTTGCGACTTCGTCCTTTGAGGCTACCTGAAAGGAAACCTTTTTAAATATCGGCCGCCCACCTTGGGCAAACTAAAGGAACGAATTCTGTACCTGTCGAGATGTGCCAAAATGCAGTCGAAATCTTCAGACATCGCCTTCATCAATGCATCGCTGCTGGGGTTGTCATCTTTCTGATGTCACCTTCAGGACTTGATTCATAAAATAACACGCACCAAATAAAATAAAATAAACCCCATTTCCATAAGATGCGCCGTTTTTTAATAGCCCTTCCAAACTGTACTGTCTGTTTTGCTTCACCCTGTACCTAGTCAAGGAATGGAAATAACGGATTCAATATAAGAAATGTTAAAAGTTATTTTTTTAATATCAGTATTGCCCTAATGTAAAACCACAATTCAGAATTGAAACTTTGCTTAAAATGGCTTTGGCCGTGTTTGGTGAGCAGATTTGAATTGCCAGGTGCCACCCCAACTTTCTTTTCCCTATCTCCTTCCCTTCCCATCTACCGTCAGCCTCACAAAATATCCTAATTGATGATGCCTTAGTCTCACTGGCTCCAGACAGCAGGAAGCAATTGGGATTCTGTGCGGTTTCACATTAAAAAAAAGCTGTCTATGAAAGTTGTTTTATTAAGAGAAATGGTTTTTCATTCAAAGGTCTTTTTTGAAAACATGTCAGTTAGAACCTTGTCCAAATGAAATGACAATTTGTTGGATTCACATTAAGAATAGTTAATAATAATAGCCACTCTTCTTTTATGTAAAAGTTAGTACCTAGTTCTTGTTTGTTAATCAAAAGTTTCAGAGATATTAATCATTAAGCCAAGAGCGTTTTGCCAATTTCCCGTTTTAGCGCTCCAAATATTATTCATCCTTCTAATTATTTCTTATAAATATTCATGGATTAGAAGCTAGAAGATAGATAGAAACTAACGTAGGCATGAACAGGGTTGCCAATAATTATAATTATCAAGATAACCAACCCTTTTAGATTAATGAGAACTGTACTCCGCTGTGTTGAATCTTATTAAGTATTGGGTGGATTTAAGTTCTAATAAATTGGCATAGTGATACCCACCTATTTATGGATGTTAGTCGTTTCAAACCTTGATTGATGTGTATCTTCTGTCTTTATTGCTTTGTAGATTTCATAATAGTTGTACATTTTTAAGAGAAGTGAAATTTAAAAAAACTTTAATGTAAATAAAATTTAATAATGTTGTTATTAAGATCTGCAAGACATTAGATAAGTCGCCTCAACGTGACCTAAACACATTTTGAAAATGGCCTTGAACACTGAAACAGCTATCACACGGAGGCACGTGCCCCGTCTAGACGTGAACAAATTTCACCTGCGGCACTTTTTTCGTGTGCATCTGAATTTAATAATTCATATATCACTCATTTCACTCACAGCACATTTCTATCTCATTTGGGGATATCTACTGTGGATTTTTCGCCTACGGCGCTTTTCCGTATCTTCGTGAGAAGTATGACACATTTACCGCTCCCTTTGCTTTCTTAGTTGGAAATTCCAGTTCCACAGGCACCGAGGTTATTGAGAAATCGGGACTAATGTGTGGGATTTGCAATTTTTTTCATATTTTTATACATTCACAAGTATTTTTCATATATATGTACGTAGGTTAGGTTTTTTCAACATTTTCGAGGGTTCCTTCACAGCTTAAGATGTCTCTGTTCATAACCTCTAGCAAAGTCGGGTACACGTTAACTTGCACTGACATATTTATTCGGATCACTTCTTTGTTACTTCCCTGTGAGCTCTATAAATGTGAGTTGCCCCCACCCCTCTAGCTTAGAAGCTGGCGATGACTCTGTATCAATTGTTGTGCACGTTTCCTGTGACCACTAGCAATGCAAAGCGATCTTTTTCCACCTTCCGTCGATTAAAATCGCATCTTTGCAGCAGAATGACAGATGATCATTTGAATGGACTGGTTTTAAAGCATATCAATCAAGACATTCCGTCAAAATTGATTGTTAATTAAGTACTGGAAATCTTCAGCAGGAAACATAAAAGAAAACTGTTCTTATTATAAATGTAATTTTTCATTATTTTAATATCAATAACATTTATATTAAAAATACAAGTATATTTATTATGGTTATTGTTGTATGCTGTTTGTTAATCCTAAATATAAGAACAATTTTTTGCACGTCTGACTCTTGTGCCTCTCACAGATAAAAAAAAAACTGGATCCGCTCTAGGGTGGGGCCTTGAAGAGTCGGCAATATGCGAATGATTAGCCAGATTCTTCACCACCTTCTTATTTTCTTCTCTCTCCCCTCTTCACTAATTGCAACTTCACAGCATATGCCAATTGGGGTGGCCGGATAAATCATCACAATGACAATTCATCACATCTTTAAAAAGTTATATAAAGTCATGGAAAGTTATGGAAAGTTATGAAACAAAAACTGGGTTAAGTAGGTTAGGTTAGGTAAGGTTAAATTTTTTTTATTTTCATAGTTTCTAATTACTTTATATTACTTTTTAAAAGTGTGTTGAATTTTCACTGTGTTGAGTTATCATGGAACCGCCAATTGGTAATCTAAGTAGTAAAAAATGTTAAGGTACCTTAACATATCAATACGGAAACATAAAACTGCTTAAAGCGGTTCGTAGCCAATAAATCCACCTAGATTTCACTTTTTTCCCATATTTTAAGGTTCTTTAAATTTGGCAAATTATGGCAAGTGACCGCTCAAAATCTTTTGAAAACCGGGCATAATATGCCAAAAATCGCTCCAGTGGTTAACATCGTAATAAGGATGTTGTTCGTTTTACGACAAAGGAATCTAATTCCACAACCATAATTTCACTACAATGAATCACGTATTTTATTGTAATTGTATTTTAAATTTTCTGAGATTCAAAAATACTTACAAATTTGCCTTGCACAGGGTATGCTAGATATATATTGTATAGAAGCAAACATAAATAATATAATTTGGCTTGAATAAGTTACCAGCGTTAATCTTCACAATCTACGATCTAATAACCTCCCTGAACTTATTGCAATGGAATTGCCACTGTTCTGGGATGGTCGAGGGGGTATTGGTGGTACATACAATAAATATTCAAGCATTGGGATGAAAAAGCTGAAATCCTTTTATTCTGATATTTTCTTGACTAATTGGCATAAGTTAATTTAGTTTATAATAAAAAAAAATTGTACTTAACATGATAATTCAGGTTTTACAATGGGTTATTTTGTGATTATCTGATTATATGCAATAAAATCCAAGTAAATGGAATATTCCTTAACGTATCCAAAAACTAAAAACTGCCTTTAAAAGGCGACAAAATAAGCTATCAAATTTTATCTTTCGAAAAAAACATATTATTTTGGAAATACGTATTTAAATTTTTAATGCAACAAAATTTTTCTTTAATGGATCACTAATAAGTTTTTTTTTATACTAAACTTACAAACAAAAAAATAAAAATACACACCTTTAATTAGATAAATGTCTTGTAAACGTAACTGTTACCTCACTTTTTGTCGTTTCATAGAAAAATAATTAATAACAAATTCAAGAAGGTTCATCATTTTTTTTTTAACTTGTGGCCAGAACCTTTGGTTTCATAAATTTGAATTCTTCTTTGTTTAACATCTTGATTAGAATATAAAGCGTGGTGTCTTCTATTTCTAACGCCAAGATCATACTTCTCACCATGACAGTAAGAAGGTACAATGATTTCTATGAGACCATATGCCACAAAAGACCCAAAAGCAAACAAATTGTCCTGAGAGGTTAAAAGAAAAAATAGATTAAAGAGTAAAAACAAACATGAATAGTGAGTTTTACAAGATTATATATTATTTTAAAGAAACAAAATGTTCGAACTTTCTGATTTATATTTGAACTTGGAATAAATTAAAATATCAAAGGAATTCAATTTATTTCCAAGCCTAGCCTTTTTGGACTGGAGAATGAATTAAATAGTTTTCCCCTATTCCCGTCCCCCATTTCTTAAAAGAGGGGAACATACATATCTCGCGTGCTTCAGTTTTTCAAAAGAAATTTAAATTAAAAGTTAAATTAAATGTCACCCATTTATCGTTTATAAATAGAAAATTTAGAAAAAATAATTTTGATTAGTTTTATGTAATCATCATACCCAAAATTTATTAATTTATTCATTGTTTCTCCACATTAAAGCATATTATTGTTTTAAAATCAAATTATTAACCTCCCCAGTAGGTCTAGTACGGACGATCGGTAAAACCTTATCACTATGATATTGACGAAATACGTCATATTTGATCAGTTAGATATTTGCGAACATCGGTTGATAAAAGCCGCTACTTTTAGCGCGGCCTTTTAAGGTGACGGATAAGCTGTCAATATGTACAAATTTTTGTATAATGTCGTTCGTTACGCAAAATAACTGGTTTAAATTAATGGAAGTGACCTAACTAAGCTCTTAGATCTGAAAGAAATTGTAAATACGATCCATAGAATTGATTAATTCATCAATTGATTCATCAAACAATCAATTGATTCAGTTCCAGCTTCGAGAAATAAAAGTTGCTGGTGACCTCACGAACTAATTAACTCCCTCTTTAAATTCAAAGTGAGGACTAAGTCTGTATCGACGTTAACAAGTTTACAATTGAATAAAAATAACACAAAAACGTCTCCATCAACAACCATCGCAACGCAAAAACTTCACCAAACTACTAACTAACATCACTAATTAACTCCCTTTTTAGTGTCAAAGTGAGGACTTAGTCTGTATCGAGGTTAAAAAGTTTACAATTGAATAAAAATAACACAAAAATGTTTCCATCAACAACCATCGCAACACAAAAATGTTTCCATCAACAACCATCGCAACACAAAAATGTTTCCATCAACAACCATCGCAACACAAAAGCGTCACCATCAACAACCATCGCAATACAAAAATGTCTCCATCAACAACCATCGCAACAAAAAAACGTCTCCACCAACAACCATCACAACACAAAAATCATATGCCCATCAGGGCTTTTAGATGACACCATAAAAAAATATTGTACATAATCAGAAATTTAAATAAAAAAAGTAGGAAGGTAAATCTAAAGAGGTAAAATGATTTAAGAAAATTTACAAGTTGGAGGTCGCGGGATCAAAATAAATAAATTTAATTTGATTAATTTGTATTATTTCATAATTTACTCAAAAAAAAATATTTCGAGAGTGGTGATACTCTTAGTATCGCTCTGGTGTAAAACCACACTACAGAATTCACATGTTGCTTGAAATGGCATTGGCCGAGTTTGGTGACCAGATTTGAATAGCCAGGTATTTCCCCACCTTCATCTACCGACCACCTTCCCTCTCTACTACCTTCATCCTCACAACATACATATAAATTGGGAATGTCATGGTATCACTGGCCCCAGACGGTTAGGAGAAGTTGGAAATCTTTTGTAGTATTCACATAAAAAAATAATAATAACAGAGGTTTAAGAAATTAGATATTTTTTTAAATAATAGAAAACTTTTTCGAAACGAATTTTTTGCAATAGCGTCCTTTTTCCACGCAATGCTTCATTTAATATTGTTGCGCTGCTCGTAAAGACGAGAAAGTTTAGATTTACGATGCAACTAACGAAATAAGCGTGCACGACGTGCTATAAATACGTTCATTGGTGACTCTCAGCGTTCAAATAAACTCAGGGCGCATAAAAAACTCAAATTTCCTAAACATATTGTGAAAGGCTAACAGCGGATATTAGCGAGATTTTTACTAAACAGAGAAAAACGAGATTTGATAATTTGAATCTCTTCAAATTATTCGTTATCCGGTTAAAAACGGGATTGCAGGCTGTTTCTTTTAGTAAATTCGGAATAATATCGGAACACGTGTTTATGCACCTGCGTTCGTTTGATATGTATAATGACGAAATGCGAAAATGATTTTTACGAACACGTGTTTCGATTTCCGACGTGGTGATAATACATTGGTATTGTACTAAAATTTTATCTGGAATTCTATCAAATCATTCTTTAAGGGTCTACAATCCGGTTTTCAACCGAATTACGAATAATTTGAAAATTTTCTCAAAAGATTATACCTTAGAATTTTAATATGGAGACATATAAACTGCTTAAAGTACTAAAGATCCATTGAATGCATATAAATTTGGTCGTTTAACGTATATTTTTAGTGTGCATGAAAATATATAAAATTTTAAAAAATTACTAAGCGTGAATTCTGCTATTTACTTTAAAATTGCAGTTTGTAGTACCTACTTGGAGAAATATTAAATAATATAACTTTCGTATGTTGTCTATGGCCTAGGTGATAAGGACTGTTATAAATTTAAATGATAACATCCATTTTTTAATACAAATCAATGATAAGTAAGAAAAAATATTTCAATAATTTCGCTTCATGGAAAGTCAATAATAAAGTTTAAAAAAATACGAGAAGTAGAGCGTAAACCACTAACTTAGTTTTATGATTAATTGAAAATTCCAATGTGCTGGAGCTTATGAAATAATTCCAATATGAAATAATATTTCTTCAAATTGCCCACATTTTGGTCAGCGTGAGATCGCGGGCGTTTGCAAATTAGCCAAAATTTTGCAAAATAAGGTCCAGTGATTTGTTTTTCCCAATTTATTACCAAATCATGAAGAACTATGTAAAATATCTGTAAATTGTTTTTTAAGACCCCTTAAAAATCTACTTTCCTAACGACGAACATAACAATATTTCTTATGGTACGTATACATTTTGTAGCCGAACAACGAATAATTCGCGCCGTTTGCGGTTCGTTTCTTCCCTTCCCATGGTTCGTGGTTCGGCTCACGTTTGGCTCGCAAGTGCATGTGTAGCTTAACCGTACAAGAGTCCCAACTGCTCCCAACCGTCTGGAGCCAGTGACACTGGCATCACCAATTGGCGTATGTGTGGGGAGAGGAAAGAGATGGGAAAGAGAGAAAGGTGGAAAGTACCTGGCTATTCAGATCTAGTCACCAAACACGAACATAGCCATTTCAAGCAAAGTTTCAAATATGAATGGTGGTTTTAAACCAGGACGATACTGAGAGTATTTTCCACTCATACTTTATATTATTTAAAATTACAAATTTGTAAAATAACTCTACTTGTCCGCGCCGGAATTTTAAACCGCGACCTCCAGCTTGCTAGTCGAGAGCCTTACCCCTCGACCATGGAGGCTGCAAGTAATAGATTTCATTATTTCTAGTTAGATTTCCAATTAAAAGCACACTGCATTAACATAAAACTTGAAACAAATATTTTTTATTCGGTACATTACTAAGTACAACATATTTGTAGCAATATCTACATAAAAAATAACAAGTTTCTCACAAAATCTCTCACTATTCAAATCCAAAATGGACAGTATTATTTTACATTATACGAGCTACAACAACCCACTACAAGTCGTCAACAAATGATCCCATAAAAATTTAAAACATCAATTTAGTACGTAGTCCGATTTTTTTTTAAACTTTGAGGTTCATTTTTATATACTCTGATAATATGGTTATTTTACTTTACACTAGGTTTATTTTTTATTATATTTTGTAAAGTAATCGATGGGGCGCAATAAACAGAACCCCATGAACCTTAGTAAATCTTTTTGTAGACGACGTATTTTGTAACGCATATTTAAAAGGTTTTTCATATAGTTCAAATACATAAATCATCTCATACATTAATTTATATTATTCTGACACTTGACATGATCCGACGAAGTATTTAATAGACGTATACTCCTTATACTCTTCTTTTCGTTCTTCCGTTCTACAAGCCCAAACCATATAAGCGTCCCTGTCTTAATCTTAACATTTATTATACTTATATCAAACGCCTCAGAGATCTGATTTCTCCAGCATTCATTTTACTTTCACCATTTCTCTGCCAGTTTCATGCCTCGCTGCCATACATCAAGGTTGGTATCAGAACTCCACTGTGGACTGCTGGCTTCACTAATTTGGATTTTTTTATTAGTGCCAACCATGTTTAGTTAATTAATCAAGGTTGATCATAATTAATCAAAAATAACAAGTCCAAGCTAGTAAATAAAATGATCACTACGCAGATCTGAAAATTTGAAATCTGCATTATCAATGATTTTTTTTCAGTAGTTGTGGGTTGTAGGTATTCTATTTTAGTGATTGATACATATTATTTATTAAATCAAAAATAACATTTTTTATTAAAATCTCACGTTTTTTAAAAGCTTTAATAGAAACGAAGTTTCGAATTTTATCATCAAACAGGTCCCATTCAACAGCATGAAGTTCGTGAACAAGTTCAATATGTAAGAGTTTAAGTTGTAATTTAATATTGTTCCGTTTTTTGTAAGCACTCTTAAGGTATTCTTTTATTTTAGCTTGGAACACCGAAGATTTAGAAATACTGTTGTTTTTGATACCATTGAAATTTACATTAGTTTGGAAACACTTTGCACTTTAAACACTCTGTTTAAGGATATATATCTTAACACAAAAGTCTGTATTTATATTTAAAGACATAAGTTTGTATTTATATCTAAACACATAAGTCAGTATTTATATCTAAATACTTAAGCCTTTATTTATATCTAAACACATAAGCCAGTATTTATATCTAAACACATAAGTCAGTATTTATATCTAAGCACATAAGTCTGTATTTATATTTAAATACATAAGTCTGTATTTATATCTAAACACATAAGTCTGTATTTATATGAAAACACATAAGTCTGTATTTATATCTAAACACATAAGTCTGTATTTATATCAAAACACATAAGTTTGTATTTATATCTAAACACTTAAGTCTGTGTTTATATATAAATGCATAAGTCTGTATTTAATAGAATATTTTTAATAATATTTTGCTTTGTTCTCAGTACTAACCAATATTATTTTTATCGAAAGAAGCAAATACTCTGTAGTGTGACATTATATAATAAATGAAAAAAACACAATTAATAAAACACAACTTTTATGGATAAAAGGGGTGTATTAGTATCGAACAAAAAATAGTATTTATTTATTTGTATCATTAACGCCTTACGGTTTTTACATAATATAACATTTAGTATTAGACATAAACTATAACATGAGAAATTAGAACTGTGTAGGTAATAAAGAAGCCGTTTGATGGTGTAAAGCAGTAATGGATAGAACATAAGAGTAGGAACATTTTAAATAACAAAGCAAAATGTTATCCTGTTTAAGTAATACAATATTGGAATGCACAAAAAAATTACTTGATATGTTACAAAATATTCTATAATTCTGTACAGCAAAAAAACGGCACTGTATAATATTTATCTATTCATTTTTATGATTATCCCAGTATTGCAGTTCCTACCTAAATTTTCTTTTCGCTTGTTTTGTTCCATTTTCTAAACGTCTTACCTCCGAAGAAAACAAAAAGAAGATTTCTGAAAAAAGAAGACCAAAACAAGTGTCTTTTGTATTTAAGTTCGAAATTCGTCGCCATGACATAAAGTTGCATATTTTTTCCCCTCGTAATAATAAATATAATTAATCTAATGAAAAGCTTGTAAAAGAGTACAATTTATCACCCCCAAGTGATTAGATATTACATATTATCGTTTGTGATCAAAACAGTTCGTGTTGTGGAACGGTGCTTAGATGTATATCATTGGATTATAGTACTCACGGAACTTTCTAGAAAACACCAAAACTTCCAAAGCAAAAAACAATCATTCACAATGAAAAAGAATCTTTTTTACCACTCCTATGTAAGTATCCTTGGTAGATAAACAAGATCGTTTGATTGTTTTAACCTCGTTAAAATTACAGTCCATTCGTCCAGTTCCAATTGTTCGGTACGCAACAAGCATCGTTGGTCATCAGATATGGACAAGGTCTGAAAAGTATTACACTAACTTTCCTGAGAGGCGAGCTTCTGAAAATAGTAGAAGAACAAAAATATCTAGGGTACAACATCAACAGTAAACCGACAGAAAGAAAATTACATCGACAGGCAAAGACGAGCGCTTAGCATTAAGTCGAATATGCTCAGTAAAAGGTTCTGGCTTTGCGGCTCACGTGTAGAAATAATGCAATTCCTTACGTTTTGTATATCTTATAACATGTGCGAGCTTTGAACAAGAAAAGGCTACGCGTGCAGTATAACAACGCCTAACTCATGATGTTTGAACTTCCCAGATATTGCAGCGCTTCCAATATACTCACGGAATGGCGAATACCGGGTTATTCAACCCTCATAAGAGCCCGGGTAGTAGATTTAAGAGAGAGGACAAACTACTCCAAAAATGTGCTAATCATGGAATTCCGTATCGCAGACTCAAGTATCGCAGCACACTTTAGAAGATGTTGACCCCTGAATCTAAAGCCTAACGTCTTTTTAAGTTCTTATTATTGTTTTATTTTTATGGTAAATGTTTTATGAGATATGTGGGATTGCAAAAACCTCCCCACATTCCAGAATAAACTCGTTATTATAATTATTATAATGATTTTCTAATCAATCGAAATTGATAATCCAATAAAAACACGTTCCATGAAATCAAAATAAATATTTTTAAAGACTAGTATCCTTTTAAATAGTTGCCATAGAGAAGCGCTTGCTTAAAAATAATCCAATGGAAAAGTTTTGCAAGATTAAATTTCATAGAAGATCTTAAGACGCTGCACTACCTAATTATAAAATTTTAGCAGCTGAGTAGGGAATAACAAAAGGATGCTAGTCTTATGTAAAACGGTTGTTTTCGAAATGATACGAAATTTTGAATATCATATCTGTCTTCTAAATCTAACTTAATTAGCCTGTGCTGTTGATTTTTTTTTTTTTTTTTGTTAAACCGCACAATTATCTCAACCGTCTGGAGCGAATTGGGGTATGTTGTGAAGCTGAAGTTATCGAGGAGGGGAAGGAGATGGGGAAAAGGAACGTGGGGACGTACCTGCCTATTCAGATCTGGTCACCGAATACGGCCAAAGCCATTTCAAGCAAATTTTCAATTCAGAATGCTCGTCGTATACCAGATCTCCAGCTTGCTAGTCGAGAGCCTTACCCCTCGACCATGGAGGTCGTCTAAACCTCTTCGTTGGTTCTCAAACCTATTATGCACATTTTAAGTCGCATTTTACAGAATTTAAAAATGTTGGTTGGTTAAATTTTCAGTTTATGTAATTTTTGTTTATATGTCTCACTTAATATACTAATATATACTAATATACACTTAATATCTTTTCTTAAATGTCGTTCTTTCGAACTACCCTGTATTTTATTTTATATATATATATATATATATGTATTACAGTAAATTTATGTGTTTACCATTGTAAATTTAAAATCTGCTTATAACCTTTCTTTACATCTTTTTATTTTATTTTTCCTTTTTTTAATTTCTCAACTCTCTTTTAAATTTTAAATATTAATTTCATCTAAATAAAAAGTAAAATTTCAATTTTATAAACTCATATGTCAATAATTTTTTACTCTATTGCTATTTTGTGTTATCATATTTGAATATTCTTTTAGTCTATTCTCTACGTTTATATTATTTAAAATACAAGTTAACAACTTCTTATATCAACCAAGAAAACTTTTCATATTATATATAAAGTGCAATAACTAAGTAAAAGTCAATACACTAGACTAAACATGAATTGCTTTTAATAAATATGTTTATTTCTGACTATCCTAAAACAGGTAATCTCCTAGTTGGACAGCCAAAGATCACTGTAATATGTAATATGTCATGTATTTAAAAAAAAAAATAAATAAAAAAATAAAAAATATGGCAGATTGGGTTTGAACCCATCTCGCAGTTCTGACAGAAGAAAATCTTAATAAATAAATAATTTTAATATTCAAATAAAAAATAACTATTTGATCATAAAAGTTTGACATATTTTAAATCCAATGGTTTCTTCGCCGGGATAAACGTATAAAAAAATTTAACAAATTGTGATCCGCAAATTTTCTTGTTTTCAAAAGTGCTCCCTGAGTTCAAAACGGTTGAGAACCACTGCTGTACCCATCACGGTTTTTGATATTTATATAACAAATAAAAATTAGGTAAGATGTCGAGAGGCGTCCAGCGGAAATGACGTATTGTGAGATAATGAATCCGTCCTTTTACGTGTACTGTCAATTTTTTAGTTATAATCTTTTAAACATGATGTGTAATATATGTTAATGGTGTTAGTGTCGACATAGTAATAGTTGGTATAATATGTTTAAAAAATAAGTCTCACTCAACCCTTTAATCCGTTTTTACGTCAAAGCGGTAAGCCATGAATATTTTTAATGGGTTTTCCAAGCAAATAAAATTTCGTATATTTGCAATTCGGTTAAAGGTAGGGAAAAAAACTCCCAGTGTGTATCTGTTGAAAGACCACTATGGGTAAAAAAGTTGCATAACTATAAGTTAGCATATTCAAAAGGACATGTACTTCATTAATTTATTTTATATTATGGAAAAAAAACAGTACATTCGTTACAGTAATGAAAAAATTTCCAGATATACAATATTTCATAGTATGTGACATGATATGTTTCCTTGTAATGACTTTTAAACATTTTTTTTTAGAAGCATTTATGATAATAGGTTTTATTGGTTTAAATTGGTACAGTTATAACGTATACATATTACAAAGTTGTTTTTTTTTTTTAATATCAGAAAGAGTAAAGAGTATAGTATGTATATTTAGTTATTACCGGATGACGTGTGAAATGTACAAAACGTGTGTGTATATAAACGTGTGAGAGTGTGCATGTGTGAGTGTATGTGTATGTATATGTATGAGCATCGAACAGTTTATATTATTGACGTGATGTTCTTTTTAAATATGGGCGGTGAATCCGAAAAAATGTTGATGTTAGAGTTTGGACAGAAATTATTTAGAGCACGAAGAGCTAGGTTAATCGGCGAATTAGGTGCTGCATTAGTTTTGTAATTAAGTACGTGAAATAGCGTTGTATTGCGTGTAGGTCTAAAATGCACGTTAAAATCAATTAGGGACAGAAGTTCGGAATAGTCGATGTTATTGTTTAAAATTATATGCAAAAATGCTAAATCAGATACTGTTCACCCTTAAGATTTAAATTTTACATTAATAACCTACAATCTATCTCTTGCCACTTTATAAAATCCCCAAAATAGGATTGTCATACCTTTTAAGTGAATATACTCGCACATGAGTCCCAACTGCCCAAAGCCAGAAATACTAGGGCATCCCGAATTAGGATATTTTATTATTGAAGGGAGTGGGGAGGGGAAGGAGATGAATTAAGAACATTGGGAAGTTAACAAGAAGACGAATGGTTTCAGTATATTTTTCTGGCTTGATGTTGTGATAATTCGAGCTAGGAGCTTATACAATTATACGAGAGATGTCTCTATAATATAGGTTTGCCCCTCCATGTTCAGACACGAGGCGGGTTAACAGTTAGGTTTAAAGCAACACAGAGATTTCGTGAGCATAACATATACGTTCGCCTCCAGCCCGTTTTACACCTTTGTTCCCAATAATATAATTGAAGTCCAAATGTTTTGTTTCCTCCCGCCTATAAAATGAGTCTCTTAAAGATCCAAGTTCAATACTTCCTTTCCACAAAAAGACCCTCCACACAGCATTCCCAAAGACGAGATAGGCCCCGAAGGAAATAATTTCGTAATAATAAAAATAAAAAATATATTTATCAAGAACCATTCACAATAGATCACATAAAAATAATGCTGAAAAAACCGTACGATTACCCCACAATTAGATTATTTTAAGAATTTAAAGTCCCTTCACTTCATATTATTTATAAAAAAATAACTCTTTTTCAAATACATAAAGATTGTTTCAACAATGACAACTTAATAACTTTTTCGAACAGCAATAGATATAGTATTCTTGGCTCTATAACTATCCCACGCTGTAACACCACCACAGCCCAACAATTTTATAAATATTTTGGTGTCAAATGGTTTAACCAATTACCTCTTAACTTAAGATTGGAAACGAATTATAAAAAAATCAAAAACTCAATAAAAAACACTATATCAATAGCATATTAATATCGTTTATACTTAAAATCACAATATAATCTCTCATTTTATTATTACATTGAAATCCTTTTCTCTTATTTCTTTTCTATTTGATAAAATTATGTTATATATATGTTAAATTATTATTTACACGCGTTTTTTTCGCCTTTTCAACACGAGCATTTGCTCTAAAAAAAGGTGTATCAAGATGTACTCAAATGAAAACAAACTCAGTGTAATGTAATAACATGTAATTGTAAATCTAATGTTATATTTGAACTTCATCATAACTTGAAATTACCTAATAAAATAATAAAAAATAAAAAAATATATAAACGAGATGTTGAAAAGGGGAAGAATTTTTTCCGTCTTTTTCAAAAAAAAATTGGTAATCCAATTGGCGCAGATAAAAAAATATAACTGGCTAAAAGAGGAACAAACAGTGTCCACAATATCCGCAGTAGCAACGCCCCTGGCTGTAATAAGTTTATGGTAGTTGGAGGTATGATGATTAAAGGGTCATTAGTCTTTACGTTGCAAAAACGGTTACCCCGTATAAAACGAGAAGCGCGCTACGAGTATAAACGTACCTAAAATGAAAGAGTTTGCACCAACTAGTTCGTAGTTTATGGTAGATTGCAACTATTTCTCGCACCTTTATCTCTGTAACAACGGCGATGAAATTCGGAGACTGGGGTCAGTTGTAATTTGCGGGGTCGCCAAAGTTCTCCCGGAACGTTGACCTGGCTCCTCGCAGCGAGGGGAGGTGGTTGTAACTAAGGGTGGTAGGGTGTTGGGGTACCTATTTATTTAGGGTGGTTTTATACAATCGAGTTTATCTTGCTGGTGTGATTTCGTTATCTACTTGCGTCGCTTAAGTTTTGTAATTAAATTATGTTGATGAAATGTTTTCAAAACAACATTGTAGGAATAATACTGAAACAATGGTATTAATAATCACAGAGAGAGAAAGAGAGAAGTTAGAAGAAACGTACTTAACAACCGTTCGACTGACGTGTGGTTTGAAAAAGACCGCATACGAGAGCCTGATAAAGTCGCCATTACAGGGAAAAAAATACTCATATTGAATATTGTTAATTTATTGAGAATCAAGTTAAAAACAGAATCGCAGGCCCGTAACAAATGAAATTATAGATTTCCTAATAAATTTATAGTAAATAATACGATAATAATAATATAAATATAATAATACAAACTAATATCATTATGTCGGAACAAGCGTTGATAAAAATCGGTTCCATGCTAACTCAACACAGTGACCATTAAATGCACCTTTAAAAAGTGATATAAGTCATTAAAAACGATGAAAAAAAAATTAACCTCACTTAACCTTACCTTACCTAACCGACTTTATATAACTTTTTAAAGATGTGATGAAATATCATTTTGATGATTTATCCGGTCATCATTATATTATAATTTATTAATAGAATTTTAATCCATAACATCGACTGTACCGAACGTCTGTCTCTTATTAATTTTAACATCCTATTTATCCTTTATCCTTCATCCTTTGAGATGTTCACGACACACAGTGCTATTCCACACGTTTAATTATAAAACAAATGCAGCATCTAATTCGCCAACTAACCGAGCTCTTCACTCTCTAAATAATATTTGTCTAATTTTTTCGGATTCACTGACCATATTTAAAAAGAGCATCATGTCAATAATATAAACTGTTCCATGCACATACACACATGCACATACTCGCTCACACATACATTACACACACACACCTATATACTACACGCGTCACCTGGTAATTAAGGAATAGACATACCACCACGCAGATATTATAAGGAAACATATCATAGGTACCCAATATAAAGTATCTAATTCCTGGATATTGTTTCATCAATGTAACTCTGTATTGTTTGTTTCTTTAATATAAAATAAATAAATAAATAAAAATATAAATATATAAAAAAAAAAAAAAAAAATAAATAAATAAAAAAAAAAATAAATAAAATAATGTCTCCATATGTAAGCGTTTGAGCAATTTAACCATCTTTGTTGTACTATAAATATGAATTCATAAAGATTTTCTACACAGCACCTATAAGGATGACGTCGGTTTTGAGAGAAATTATTTTCCTCGTGGCAACCTTTGTAGATTTAGTATAAAAAATAATTCATTCAGCGGAAAACAATATAAAACTGGAATATTATCAATAAATGAATTCGTTTTACGGAAAACAATATAAAACTGGAATATTATCAAAAAATGAATTCATTTTACGGAAAACAATATAAAACTGGAATATTGTCAAAAAATGAATTTATTTTACGGTAAACAATATAAAACTGGAATATTATCAAAAAATGAATTCATTTTACGGAAAACAATACAAAACTGGAATATTATCAAAAAATGAATTTATTTTACGGTAAACAATATAAAACTGGAATATTATCAAACATTATACGTGGCGGAGAAAAGCGATAGGTCGGCAGGTTTTTTTACATTAGCTCCACTCAGGAGGCACTGACAAAAAACATTCCCTCAGGGTCTGTTTCTTCTTTGGCGATGCTGTGTAGGGGTCTTTTTAGGTAGAGGAAGGAAAGAAAGTTCTGGAAAGGAACCTGGGGTCTATGTATTTAGGAGTGACGGATGTATGAATCCATCCCTCTCACTACGATGGGTCGAGAGAGAGAGTCCGACTGGAGAGGCCAAAAGGTCTCCCTCAACCAATCTCTCCCGATCCAACGCGCCACGCAGTAGGTGGACAAATACATCCGCCGTTAAGACCTACACAAACCCCACCCCATGAACTCGGGCACCCCTGCTAGGTCACCTGGGGTGACGTATGGCAGGGGTGTTGGTTATCCTATAAATGGTTTCTGGGGCAGCGGTACCCATACCCGCCTCCCGAATTGTAAAGGTTGAGGAGATATCTCAGTGGTTATAACAAATAACATATTTTCCGTATGCGTACATACACATTAAAAAAATACTCATATGTTTTATGCGGAGTATTTTTTGTTGTATTTTGCATTAAAAGGGATTCCTGAAAATTTTTCAGATAGAGTTTTTTTAATATTGTTTCTATATTTCACTTTTTTAAACTTCTCCTGAAATTAAAAACACAACCAAGAAACATTAAAAATTTTGCAATTTATTACAGCAAGTCGATTAACGAGTAATTTAAAAACATGATTTTCTCATAACGGTAAACTTTGAAACCATATTATTTCTCGATAGCAGAAAATTAATAAAGTGCTTAGGAATAATAAATATTTTTTAAAGATTGTTTATTTTTTATGAAAATAACCGTAAGTAAGGTAATTTGTCTTCAAAAGTGCGCTATAAAAATGATACTGTACATAATGTATTTACTTACCGTATTATAACATTTTACACAGAGAAAAATGATTATTGCTGATTTATTAAAAATCTCTTAAAATTATTGGTATTCTGGTTAAAAACGGGACTGCAGGTCACTACCTGATATTTTTTTTCACAACACATGTTCAGGCACCTGCGTTTGTTTTAATAATATATAATGATGCAATGCGAAAATGTTTTATGAAAAGGATTTTTATTACAAAACATTGGTAATTTACCCATAATTTCATTCGCTAATGGCCTGCAATCCCGTTTTTAACAGGATAAAAAATAAGTTAAAGAGATTCTTAATAAATAAGCAATATTTTTTATCTGTAAGTTTTCTCCGTGTAACATCTGGCACAGGGGAAAAATCACAATATTATTCGAATCAGAATTCACAATTTCATAAGTTGAAAATATATCACATATTTTTTTGTTGTACTGGTATAGAGGAAGTTACAAGCCAAAAATGTGTATATACTTGTAATACCTTATATTGTAGGTAATAGGCATTAAAATCGCTTGACAAACGGAGTCTAGAAAATGTTCGATTTCAAGCACAAATCTGGTTTTTATTTATTTTGTAAATATTTTTTTTAAGAAAGCATAAAAGTTAATCAAGTGACATTGTCACAGATAATCTAAGCTATAAAACAGTTTTTTTTTAAGTTATTTCCCTTACGCGTTCATACATTTCTATTGAAATAAAATTTTTTTGGTAGTTTACATTCATATTTTTTACTGAGTATTTTTTTATTATTTGTATACTACTCAAGCGAAACGATAGGAAAACCTTCAATTTATTTAAAGCATATTTTTGGTATTCATAATGTACACCAATTCGTTATAAAGATTAATCAAAATAGTGGTTATTACTTTTCGGGAGTAAAATAATAAGATTGTTAAAGGTTGTGTTATTCTACATAATTAAATGCGCATCATTATATTATGTGATTTCAAGTACCTACACATTAGTATTGCAACGAATATTGATGTGGACACAGTACTCACACAGACGCATGGCTTGCGTCCATCACGTATATTTTTTTAGAGAAATAATAATTCATAATAGATAATCTCATTAAAAATTAAAAAGTTAAATTTCAATAATTCTATAAAACTATTTAAAAAATTATGAGAATATTCTAACAATATATCAACAAGCACATATGTTGTTCCCGTTTCGATTTTTAAAAAAGCAATAAGTAAGCTCAAGCAAGACGAAAAGCTGATTCTCAGTGACGTTTGTTAAAGACATCGCTGTGGGAAGTCTTACATATGCGGCAATATGCATAATCTTGTGTAAGTATGAATTGGTCTCCCCAACTATTTTTTGTGAACTATCGATAAAAAAAAATTGTAATATTTTTAACGTTGATAAAATTCAAAAATTTATTATTGACGAGCCATTGGGTGAGCTCTAAAATAGACCGAGTAAAAAGGTTAAAAGTGTTTTGAATCATGCCATATGAAAGGTTTTAAAGTGAAAATTCGAAAAAATTTTACCTTTAACCCGAGCTATTCGTATCTCACGAAATTATATGGAAAGGTATCTGGATTACGTTGGTCTTTGTACATTAAATTACAGTTGCTTTAAAATAAAGATCGAAAAATGACGTCTACTGCTGACATTGGTTGGTTATGTAAGTTTTTATAAGGACTTCATAATGATATTAAAAGAATTTTTTTTAAGGATTTTCACAATTAGTTCATTTAAAATACACTAAATATAAAGCATTTTAATTTATAATATTGTTAAAATAATACAAAGTAAACGATAAAATAATAAAAAATGAAATAAATGTTTTTAATATTTCTACGCCTTACTTACAGACATCATTACTAAATGCTTTAGATTTGACGGTTAATAGGGACCGTTACAATGTTAAAAAATAAAAAAATGATGTAATCGTCTATTTTTTATGTGATGGTTTGTCAATATACTGACTTTCAGCGTTTTCCAGGGGAAAATCTGATGCCCCTTCCTGCCGCAAAATTTTAAAAATGTCCATTGCCAGTCCTGCCACTAGAGCGAAAGTTACCCTTTTCAATTGAAACTAATTGAATGGTGATGTTTTCATTTATTTATTCAATGCCTCAATGGATTTTTAAAACGTAATACATGTCGAAAATTTATAAAAACTATTCAGAAACATCGTATCAGTAAAATAAATACTTATCGATTACAAAAATAATACAGAATCATATCAGTTATATAAAAAACATCTATTTTTTTTGTTTTGATGTAGGACGGAGAGATTTTAAATATATATCGAAAAGGTCCATTGAGGTTTTTCGATAGAGCCAGTTTTGGTATTCGAAGTTTGGCCATGCGTATCAGATCATTGTCCGATGTGAGATATCCGGACTTTAGTCGGTTATAAGCACTCGCCGGGCACAGGTCTCGATAACTTCAAAATACCGACTGTCAAGCTGAGATATTATACAAGTCGTACTGGAAAATATAGGAAAAACAATGGTATAACCAAAGTTATTAGAAGAACGAGATGTGCTATGAGCAGTTCATACTGTGTGGAATTGTTTTGCCCAGTGTCGCCGGTTTTATTTACCAATACTACTGCACACCTTCGCTTACGCTAAGGTATCCGCACTAATACATATAACAGATTTCTGTGCGTACACATCCCGATAGTATTCAAAGTACCCTAATTAGGCAGTACTCCGCCTACGGTCCGGCGGCTTCTTCTTCTTCTTCTTCTTCAATGGCGTTACAGCCCATTTCGAGCCTTGGCCTCCTTTAACATGAGCCTCCACCGCCCTCTGTCCTCGGCCGTCGTCTTCCAATCTGCAACATGGAGTAGTCCTCTGGCATCTTTCCTGACATCGTCCTCCCATCTCAGCCTAGGTCTGCCCGCCTTTCGTTTGCCTCCCGGGTGTCCTGTTAGAACCTTCTTTGGTACACGTGTGATTGGCATTCGGTGCACATGTCCGGCCCATCTTAGTCTTTGGAGCCGTAAATGAGTAGAGAGTCTAGGAGCTTGGTAGATGTCATATAGCTCCTTATTGTGGCGGATTCTCCATGCCTCTCCCTCTCGCACCGCTCCTAAGATTCTTCGAAGGACCTTTCTTTCGGTCCGGCGGCTAACATAGCATATCTCGTTCTTCTAATATCTTTGGGTATAACCTTTCATCGTTAAATAGGGTTTTGCCATAGTCAGAAGTCGTGTAAATTGAATTATTAACGACTTATTCGACTACCACAATACGGACATGTGTCTAGTGTGGTAGTCAAAAAGCATGTAAAAAAACTGTATTCAAATATATTTTAATGAATAAAGAAAAAAAAATGTTAAGAACTCGTGGAGCATTTGTGGGGAGGCGCGGGCGCCGGTCATTTCAAGGATTCGGGCGACATCGACAGCCGCCACACCCCCTTCCTACTTTCCGCACGGGAACATTATTTAACACTGATATTGCAAGAAATGTAAGCTTTATTTGCCAATGTAGGTCTATATAATATAAATTCGCAGTTTGGTGAAACGCGTTAGTCAGGAGTGAATAGTGATATGGTTGGCACAGTGGAAAAAATTGTGGAGTCAAGTAGATTTAACGTACACGTATATTTATAGCGCTTAATATTTAAGGACAGTTTATGTAGCTATTCAGTAATTTATATAATAAGGAAGAAGTTTTTTATTAAAACTCGTAATTCCAATAATGTTAAAAACCCTTTTAAATTATCGAGATTACTTTAAAAAACATGTCTAAAATGAATGATTTTGCAGGAAATGATTTAAAATTTAGCGATTGTCAAAAAATTGAATAAGCGATTCATTTCGCATGGCGCGAATGTTAATAAATTTAGTAAAGTTACTATTGACAGATGGAATTTGACGAATCTCTAATCGTTCGTGAAAATTTGTCACCATTAACGCCGAAGAAAATAACGAATCGTTCATTTCGAATAAATTGAAACTATTAATTTCCTGACGATCGAACTCGCCGAGATTGACGATAAAGCAATGAAACGGGTTATTCAAATATACATCTAATTGAATTCATATAAATAAAAAGATCAAAATACGAATGAGGAAAATTGAGTAAAATTAAGTTTGTTCTGTCAGAATAAAATAATATTATGAAATGGCCAATGAAATTATAACATATTACGAATTAAGAGTTCTTCTTTTATGGCAACTAGCCAAACAAGCATGAAATTGTTGTATTCATGGTATTTAGCACTATTGTAGTAGCATTTGTATTGTAATTTTTTCCCGTCGTAAACAAACACCATTAGCATCGCATTTCAGAAGAATGAGCTATTTTCACTTAAGGCGATGCACTACGTCGTGTAATATTTTAAATTGAGCCGCTATCAAAAACAACCCTTAAGTAGATGGCGATAAGGTTTAAATTCCCGCTTAACACTATCCGCCTGTTTTGATTTATTCTAGAAAAAACATGGCCAAAAAGTGCCTTTTATTTTATTTTGTGGATGTTCTGCCATTAATCATGTTTTTTTCAGTCATTTTATAAATAACTTAATTTTCCACGTTAAACAATAAAATCATAACTGAAAATGGGTTCGTAAGTAGGAGATTTTGAACTTTAAACAGTTTTCACAGGCCTTACATTATTTTTTTCTGGGCTTATAAAAAGATTAAACTAAAAAAATACTCGATTATTTCAACGGCCAAGATGTATTCTACTCGCAGTGTTTAATTAAAGCATCTGAAACATTTCTAGGCGACCAAATTTCCAAATTTTGCATTACTACGTATGGCATCGCCTTAACTGACGCTAAGCGAAGGCTCTCGACTAGAAAGCTGGAGATCGCAGGTTCAAATCCCGGCGTGCGCAAGAAAATTTTATATGAAATATTATTGATTTAAAATAATAAATTTGCGGCACGTTCCAGATCGGGGAAGATACAGGATTGCCATGGTCTAAGGCCATCATCCAGAATTGAAACGTTGCTTGCAATGGTTTTGGCCGTATTCTTTTCACTACCTTCAGCCTCACAACGTACCCCAATTGGGGATGCCACAGTCTCATTGGCTCCAGAGGGTTGGAAGAAGTTGGGACTCTTGTGTGATTACACATTAAAAAAATAGATTTAAGAAAAAGGTTCGTCATCCCCCGTAAAACCTTAAGCCAAATGCGGAAAGCTTCTAATTATTTTTTTTAGTTTTTGCACCCTTAAGCGTATCTTGCTTTTTTCTGTAATTGGTTTAGTTATCGGCAGAAGCTATCTGTTAATGCCCCATTGAAAAAGAAATAGAATTTCCCCAATTCCGGAACATTTGACTTACTGCTATGATTACTTTTAGGAAGAAGAAACTATCCCTTGATTGAACGTTTGCCACTTTGTTGTATTTTCAAATAAATGATAAATTCTTTCAGCTTATTTGTAAGAATAGAATAAAACAGAATAATGACGGGTAAATGGATAATTTCATTTTCACAAAAAAACTGGGCACACCAAGATAAGCAAACGTTCACAGTTTTTTTTTTAAGAATATTCAGTTTCATATAAATACAGTCATATTTTTAAGTGTTTTTTTGCCTTGATTTTAAAATAAGGTCATTACATTTTTTATCTTAATGCTATATCGACGACCTTCGTAATCGAGAGCTAATGTAGCTCTCGACTAGCAATCCGAAGGTCGTGGGTTCAAATCCCAGTGTGTGCAAGTAAATTTTTTCTAATGAACAAGTGTGATGCGGCACGTTCCAGAGTAGAAGATCGCCTTGAAATACCACCATTCAAAATTTAAACGTTGCTTGAAATGACTTAAGCCATGTTTGGTGACCAGATCTGAATAATCAGGTAATGCTCTACTATTTCCTACTATCCTTAAAACATACCCCGAGTGGGGATTTCGTAGTCTCTCTTGTGCGGTATTCACATAAAAAATATTTCTTCTGGCTTTTTCCCTTCATGGGTTTTCTTGGCTAGTGTACCAATGTATTTTGTAGAATAGAATGACAAATTTATATATTATTTTGATTTATCTGGGCGTGTTTTAAAAAAGCACAGAAAATCAGAGTTCAGATGTAACATCTGGAGTTTTGGGTAGTGTAAAGTTATGGATTAGACCTGCGTAAACAACAAGAATTTTACTTACATAACATGATAACAGATCATCACTTAACGAAGGCTAATACATAAAAATGTATTTAAAGTAGCGAAAATATGTTTAACCCTTAAATGCATACTGTTGTAAAACTGCAACATACCGTTCAAACCACCTTTAACTCTTTGGTGTATACTTAATGCATGCTGTTTTAGAATTATCAAGTTCACGGTAATATATTTTATCGAGTGGCATCACCTTTTTTTTCTTTCGCGAATGTCAAATGTCACTTTTTCTTCAACAAAGTGAAGATTCTCGAAAATTGGTTGGAGGTTAGAATTACAGTTTGGTTTTGCTGTTATTATTTTGATTTTCTTAGGTAAGTAGATACAATAATACAATACTTATATGTAATAACTCGTATTTTTCCGGTACACTTATTAGTTTTGAGATTTTTTTTTAGGTTTTTTTTTTTCATACGTTAATTGTTCATATTATTTTTTATTAAATACATGGTGTTGTAAATTTGCAACAATTTTTTGTTAATCAAATATCATTAAAAAATTACAAATAAAATAAATTCTTTATATTTCCTTGCATATGCATGTAAATATCTACAAAATATATTTTTTTCCAGAAAATTTAATAAATCATGCATTAAAGGGTTAAATTCTAAAATCCTAAATAAACAGCGCTTATTTTCATGTTAATGACACCGGGTTGTGTGTTAAAGCTATATTTCACGGTAATGACACTGTGTTGTGTGTTAGAGCTATATTTCACGTTAATGACACCGGGTTGTGTGTTAGAGCTATATTTCACGGTATTGACACTGGGTTATGTGTTAGAGCTATATTTCACGGTAATGACACCGGGTTGTGTGTTAGAGCTATATTTAAACTTTTGAACAAATTAAGAAAGACAAACAAACATTGCCAGTTTACAAATAACGTGAAAACATTAAATCCTATTAGCATCATTGAAATGATGTAGGATTTAGCTAGCAGATAAATTCGAACCCTGTCAGGGTGCCTGGCATTTGTCCACTCAGCTTATAATGGCTATTGTTCGACATGAAAAAAAAATTACTCAGATGTCACTTTGGCGGCTCATTCGGTAGATAAGACTAATTATTACAGATAATTATTTTATTAGCATCATGTCCCAACATATCGGAATCTTTATCAAGCCCCCTGTCCCGTGAACACCTATAATGTCTTGAATTAAATCTGTAAAATGCAGAAACGCTGTTCACTTACGAGCATATTCCGCGGTCTTGCTGAATACGATCGAGTATATAAGTAGATATTCCCGCGCGCCCGGAAGAGGTTCGGGAGACGTGCCACCGGGGCGTCGGCACCGCTTAGTTTGGCTTACAAAAGCAATCGACGTTATGAATTTCGTCGGTACCAAAATATTTACTGCAAATGCAAAGGTCCGTCTGCTGCACTAACAAAATAAACTAACACCCTGATTCCAGGTCACGGAGCTCACGACAAAATTATGTTACATTCGCTACACTTGTCAACAACTTTTATTGAACAGATTTGAAGAACCTATTATTTTTATATTTTCACTGAGCATATTATAAAGCAACGGAGCTTTTAAGTAAAAGTCCTTTGTCCAAAGGATGTTCTGGTATTCACCGGCTGATACATTAAAGAAGAACCAATTCTATTGCTGCGCACTTCTTGTGATCTTTTGGCAGTAACAGTGTTGTTCAAAATTTTACTATTTTACTGTATTATGTACAACTGCCTTACCGACATAATTATTATTTGTATTATCAAGGCAAATACAGGTGCATGAACACGTATTCCGATATATTAGGAATTTAATAAAAGTTTATCAGGAAACGGCCTGCAATCGAAACTGCCATTGAAACGAGATTTACCACGTAGGGCGTCATTGTAACGAACATTATTGGCCATCCAACCACGTTGGCGCCATTGAAACGAAGGTTATTGCCACGAGGGCAGGCAGTGTAGTAAATAAAAGAAAGGAGAAAATGAATTCCATAATACAACATTTATTACTACAACATTTAATCAACATGAGAACTCTTTTAATTGATGACAAATAACTCAGGCGTGTGCTACAACCGAAGGTTGAAAGCACGATTGGTAAATTTAAAAATTGCATTGAAAGCGACAAATGGATGGTGACATTTATTATAAACTAACCTGATGAATGTAATAATGGGCGCCAAGCGATGCGGTAAGCATTGCTGTTATTTATATGTAGAACGAAGGATGACCAAAGGTAAATTATTAAACTGAGGCGTCATCACCGTTCGTAAATTTTGTCAAATCAAACTTGTTAACAAGTCTTGTTTAGGTGTCCGGAACATTCTTCGCCCAAGTTCGCCACGTCCACAATTCTTTTTCAACAAATCCTTATACGGCTACATGTGTAATTATTTTAAAATGGGGTGAAATCCGAATGTTTTTATTAAGAGGAAGCTACTAGCCAAAAATTTATATTTCAACGGTATGCCTTATTTCGTCACGAATATACGTAATAGGCATTAAAATCGCTTTGCAAACGGCGTCTAGAAATGCTCGATTTCATGCGCTGAAAGTGGTTTTTATTTATATTGTAAATTTTTTTACAAGAACGCAAAATAATAATCTTAGCCATATTATTGGTTTTTTTTTAAGTTGTTTCATTTATGCGTTCGTACATTTCTATTGAACAAATGGTTTTCTTAGTAGTTTACATGTATATTTTATATTGAAAAATATTTTTTTTATTTGAGTTCTACTCAAGTGAAACGATAGGAAAAGTTTCAATTTATCGAAAGCATATTTTTTGGTATTCATAATGTAAACCAATTCGTTATAAAGATTAATCGACAATCAATATTTAGAATTTAGCTTCGCCTTGTAAGGAGGCGATGATAAACAAATTAATGTAAAATAAATTTAGTAATGGTTCATTTATCTTATAAATCAATTACTTAAATTCCTTTGTTTCAATAAAAGACAATATTTTAACATATCTTATTTTTATTCTCAAAGGCATATAAGAAAAGAATATGTGAAATTATTTTAAAACTCACTATTTTTTTATTTAAGGTTGTAAAAAGGCACTCAAAAATTCAAGTAAGTATTATAATTATTCAGTGAATAAAAAACCCAAAAAGTCATCCAAATTATCAATTCGGCAACATCTTTCTTTAACGATCTTTATACAAATTTAAATATTCAATAAGTGGGGAAATTTTAAAGGGTAATTCATAACCATTGAAAATTTCAGATAATTACTTCGGAAAAACATCAAAAAAGTATTTTCATTCGAAAATAATAGAAATATATCGTTTGTAATCAGTCTGACAATGCCTCAAGTAAGTGAAACTATTGTCACGCATAGAAATAATTACACGTTTTTTAAAATTGAATAATAATATTATAAAATACATAAAAGAAATTTTAAATTAATCTTCGCTTTTTGATTATTTCTTTCCCTTTTGGACAATGTGTGTGTGTGAAAAAAATTACGTGCACTTACTTTTATAATCTGCAAAATCAAACATCCAATAATGTCTAATTATTCATTGTGTAATGTTGACTTAATCTCTGTAATCCAAATACTTGACCTAGGCATAATGTTTGATCAGAATCTCTGCTTTGTTTCTCACATAACCTCTATCGCTAACAGGACTATGAAAATGTTAGGTTTTATAGTAAGAATTTCCAGGGATTTCAAAAATATCAACACATTAAAAATTCTGTTCACATCTCTCGTTAGAAGTATTCTAGAATACAACTCTACAATTTGGTCACCTGTCTTTAATAATCACATTAATACCATTGAAAGAGTCCAACGCAAATTTATGAGGTGTATTAATTTTAGGCTTGGAATTCCTTTAGAAACAATAGATTATGATTTCTTATTATATTCATTGAAATTGCTTAAGTTAAGTGATAGAAGAAAAATTTTTCATTTTATATTTTTATACAAAATTATAAATTATCAGTTGGATAGCCCTGACATAATTAATGTTGATTCAATTTCATGTACCTACCATTATATCAAGGTCCTCTAGTATGTATTATTGTGACAATATACCACGGTCTCAGGATTTAACTCAGTTATAAATAGATTGCACACACTTGGGAACTTTTATGCTAAAATCGCAGATACTTTTAATATTCCCCTTGTAAAGTATAAAGCTGCACTAATAACACATTTTAACGCCACTTATTTTAATGAGGTCACTACATAACAGGATATTGTCATTGCTTCTTTCTTTACTGTTATTTTATTTGTTATGTTTTAACTAAATTTAATTCTTTAATTTTTCTCATCAAAATTTAATACTGCACTATGTATATGTAAAACAATAAAATAAAAACTTTGTATGTAAATGGCACTTGTGCCGTAAATTCTAAAAATTACAGGAAATGTAGATTCTGCTACTTATACTTAAAACTTGGAATACATTTAAAAGGCAACAATCACCTTGATTTTTTTACATCTACCGTAAAAAATATTTGACAGAGTTATATTTCGAAAAAAATATTTTTTTCAAATTATATTCGGCTATGGTTTTTCCAGGCGAAGTATTGTGACGGCAGCGGTACATTGTTTTGTTGAAAAATATTTATGTTCTTAATTACACTGAACTGTAACCTGGAAAGTAGAACATTAATTGGTACGATGCAATGTTTTAATAGCAGAAAAATCCAAGCGAAAAGAAAACTCAACGAAGCGTTGAAATAGTATTTGAATCGATTTTGATTGCGAGAACCAGAATATTTTTTATTCATTTTTTAAACAACCTCTGCAAGCTAAAACAACATAACATTTCATCGCATTGTTGTATTATATTGTCAATGACAACCATCCCCCAAACTGCGGTGCAAGGTGATGGGTCGAGAGAGTCCGGCTGGAGAGGTCAAACACAAACATCACCCTCATGATCCCGGGTACCCCTGCTAAGTCAATAAACGAAGTGAAACACTTGGAGTGACATACGGCAGAGAGGTTGGTTTTCCCAAAATGGCTCCTGGAGCGGCAATACCATACGCGCTTCCCAAATTGAACTAAATTGAAAAAAAACTGTTATCAATTTTTTTTTTACATTTTTGTCTACTGAAAATGCACGGAGGTAAAACACACATACATTTTTCTAAGAAATTAAAATAGTTATTATTCTTTGACTGAAAGACATCCATAATTTTCTATGATAACATTAAAAAATTGTTGAAAGTAACAACTCGTAAGTTGAAAGTAATAATTTATCCATGAAAGTGTAAAGATAAAATTTCACAAGTTGGTCTAGGAAAATTATCTAAACTTTTCCCCTTTCTTATCTACCTGAGTTTTCTTTTAGTTGCACTTTTTGCAAACCTCTTTTCGGACCCGAGATCGAATTCCTCCCCTATTTTTCCTCTTTTCATCCCCAACTCCTGAATAGGGCCTTTGAATTAATCCTCCTGCAGGAACTGGGAGCGCAGAACGAAGAGAGTGGGGTAGTAGAATTTCTCTCAGGCTACCCGCAGCAATCACATTTGAACAAACAGTACCCCGGTGCGCTCTGTTTTTAGGTTTTAAAACACGAAATTCGTGTTCCACTTTCCCATCAGCAATTTAAACGCGACCGAAAAAATTGTAAAGGAAAAATATGGACATTTATAAAACATAGGCTCTTTTGTCTAGTACATTCTAACAACATTCCCTTGTACCCATGTTAAAGTTTAAAAATGCTTCCAACGGATTTCTATTTTTGCATGAATTTTCTGCTCAAAAACATACTTGTACAAATATGTCAAACTACGAATTTTCTATTTTTTGATGTTTGCAAATGATTTTTTATTTGGAATAACTTAGTGAGCAAAACATAAGATTATAAAATATTATTTTTAATGATTGAAAAACTGTTACACCTCCTAAATTAATATCGGCTGACTCGGGTATTTATTTATTTCTTGCATATCACTATACGTAAATCACGTTTTTTGTCATATACATCGACCTCACTAGGTCTAAGCCTGTATCGAAGTATATTTTGTCTACCTGAAAATCCTTGTGATGTTTTTCTGTGATCATTGATGCTTTCGAAAACGTATAAATTAAATCTTATTAATGATGGAATGATTTGAGATTTTCACGGCTAAAAGTATTATAGTGTTTTGTTTTTGGGGTATTATGCCGTATTGCGCTACCTAATTTTTTAGCCAACGTTTCGGACAGCATTTCAGTGTCTATCATCAGGGCAGATGTGTAATCATTAATCATTACAAAATAACATAGTCAAATCTAACTAATAAACCTAACCTAATGTGATTCATTTAAACTATTTTTTCATCACTTTTCATGACCTTAAATCACTTTTCAAGAGTGTGTTCAATTGCTACCAAAAAGGGCACATTAATGATCGTTTCCACGAATAGAAATATTATCAAAAACTTTTTTTTTCCTTGAGACTTTTTGAACATAAGAACTCTATAAGAAATATGTTGCGTTAGGTTAAATTTGCAGGCCATTTACTTCACTTTTTAATAAATTTATTTCTCTTTTCAAAAGCGTGTTGAATTGCCACTGTTCTGGGATGCCGTTTAGCCAAATAATCACTTATCATTATTCTATAATAATCTTTTAATGAAATTGCTCCCCTTTTTCAAGATCGTTGTGTCATGAGGAAGAACATTTACATTAAACTAAAAAAATGCTCGCAACACTCAAAAGTTCAAAGAGCATTTCATTTTAGAACAATTTTACTAGTGCATCATAGTAAGTATCTATAAAATCGACTACCAAATAATCCTACATAGTAAATGTCATAAAGTTAAAGGGCAATTTGGAAACCAAATTCAATTTATCCCACTTATTTTGACGATATTGGCTGTAACAATTTAACGTCCTTCAATACCATTTGTGGAATTCATACGTTTCATGCATATTCTGTGGAATATATCGTTATTTTCCATTTTCCACCTTTATTGTAAATGGCAGTAAAATTTAACGTCGTTTAAAATTTTCAATCCGCTAAGTAACTCAATAAATGTACATACATGAATAATTCATAGTAATTGTATACAATGATTTGTTAATAAATAATTGGATAGTTTTGACTGCTCTTTGATAGGCATGTTTTATTTGATAAAAAAACCAGAAAAGTCAATTATTTTTAACAAATTGGTGTTGCACGCACTTGATACATACATATTGAGAATTTTATTAGGTGACTAGAAGACTTTTAGACTAGAACTTGTTGCTCGAGACAACTCTTTCCAGTTCAACAATATTAATGTCGTGAGGAAATTAAGTTTTGAAATATTTATTTAATTTAAGAAAATATGACAAGGTGCACGCAGAAAAATGAGTATATTTTGGAACACAGCATGACGCAGCTGTGATTATCATGATAAATATAATAACGAAATGTGAAAATGTTACAATTTTTATAAACACGTGTTCCAACATTATCATAACAAATTCGTGTTTTACCAATAGTTTGTTAGGAAATCTGTCAATTCATTCGTTACTGCAGTCCGTTTTTAATTGGAATAATTTGAAGTGAATAATTTGACCAGATTTTTAATAAATTATCGTGTGAATTTTCAATCGTCACCATCGGCCGTTGCATCGGCAGTATAAGATGAAATCTTCCGAAACAATTTTTGTTTTCCTTGGCGCTTTTGTTCATGCCAAGTAACCGAATTACAATACACGATATTGAGAAGTTTCAGCACAAACTTGGGACATTTTGTTTCGGAACTTTCAGAAATCCATATGGTACCGGACACTCGCGTGTATTGACTTTCATTTAGACTTTTGTGATTTTTCTGAACGAAAATATGTCATTTTTTAGGAGCCACCCAGTGAGGTCAACATTACTGAATAACTCTGAAATGTAAAAATTATTGTACAAAAAAAAATAATAAGTCTGAGTATTTGTGTGCATTTTCACATCTCAATAAATGGGATATTTCTATATGTATCTGAAAACTAAAAACTGTTATTAGAAAAATGTATCACAAACATTCCTGTCACTTAATTTTTTGTCTTTTAATATAAAAATGATTTATTAAAAAATCACAAACTTTAATATTTTATTCTCAAATTGCGTTGGAAACATTTAATAGAGATGTAAGTTTTAATTATTCTGTGGTCATCTTTTATATTTCATCATAAAGCTTGCTGTTTTTTATTATATTTCTACGAGATCCTATGAGCTGTTCCGGAAAGCGAACGAATTGACAGTACGTGTAATAGCTGTTTGTTCCTAAAACCGAACAAATTAGCCAGATGAGTTAAATAGTATTCACGAGCAACATTTGGAATAACGCAAAAATTACAAAACAATTTTTTTTTTGTATATTTATATAGTTTTTTAAATTTGTTGGTAGGTACCTACTGCAACGATTCTGGTATAAAAATAATTTTTACTAGACACAGAATTTTGAGAAAAACCTTAACTTATACGCTTGTGTCAACCATCTTACTTATTTGATGTAAGTACCCACAAATCGCTCATCTCCACAAATATATGCAAATTCGTCATATATTTGGTTACCTATATTTCGTAGAGTCATGGAATTATGCTGATTGAATCATTTGCATATACCCTAGTTATAACTCGGAGAGGAAATAGTTCCGAGCGAAACAGTAATATATTATAATATGCAACCAAAGTGGCGTTCTGTTCCCGTCAGTGGAGATGATATCGGGATGGGTTGGATTAGTTTACACACTCATTAATGGCCACCGTAGCACCCCAGCTTAACGTCCTACATCAACCATTTAGTTATCAGAATACTTGACGCTGCAATACTCCATGTAGTGTACTGAATACAGGGCGGTTCTTCCCCCAATACACGTAGCCAGCAAGAGTTATTCATATTTGTAAGCCAACATAGTAATAAACATAAATTGCAAGTCAGCATCAATTCACATATGAAGATGTGTTCACGGATTGGCGACGTTGCAAAGCACGATAACATAAGTCAAGATGCTAGTAGAGTTTTTTTGAACTTTTTAATATTTAACTTTTTTACTTAAGGCGATGCACTACGTCGTGTAACATTTTAAATTGAGCCGCTATCAATAACAACCCTTACGTAGATGGCGATAAGGTTTAAATTCCCGCTTAACACCATCCGCCTGTGTTGATTTATGCAAGATAAAAACATGGCCAAAAAGTGCCTTTTATTTTATTTTGTGGATGTTCAGGCATAAATATTTAATTTTTTTTCTATCATTTTATAAATAAATTAATTTGCCACATTATACAATAAAATCATAACCGAAAATGAGGTTCGTAAGTAGGATATTTTGAACTTTAAAGCAGTTTTCATAGGCCTTTACACTATTTTTTTCTGGGCTTATAAAAAGACTTGTCTAAAAAATACTCGATTATTTCAACGGCCAAGATGTATTCTACTCGCAGTATTTAATAAAAGCATCTGAAACATTTCTAGGTGACCAAATTTTCAAACCAAACACATGATTTTGCATTACTAGGTATGGCATCGCCTTAATCCTTAAATTACGTCATCCTGTTAGATGCTTTTATGTTTAAAAGATATAAACATTACTAACCGACATGTTAATAAAAAACTCGCACATGTAAATCATAAAATTACTTTAACCTGATAAAAACACTTAGCAGAATCATAATCTAGAATCCCTTTTGAAAACTGACAGCTTCTTCCTGTGTGAAAAAACTTCGTTTCATGATTTAATGCTCTTATCTTTCAAAACCTCTTACATTTTGACAAATCACAGAGTTATAACATTAATAAGTGTTAGTATTAGGTTCGAGGTTAGGCTATGCTATTTGTGTAAAAATGTGGCATCTTAGACATGATTCAATAACGCGTTGACTGAAGCAGCTTGAATTTTGACACCATTAAAATTGGGCTACATAAAAGCAACAATACTGTGCTATTTTCTCTCAGATGTCACGAACCACGCCTTTACCAGAGCAGGAATTTTGCTGAATACGTGATATTTACGTTAAATTCATTTAATTTGGATTGCTGGCAGGTACTCTGGATTTCTCAAATTAGTCGTCGGTGCAAGTGAGTTGACGGTCATCTTAGTCGCTAATATTCTTATTCTAACAATTAACAAAATTAAATGAAATAGTCTCAGTAAAACATGTAATAAAATAGAAACTAAAACAATACTATATATAAGACAAATCACTTAAACTACATCACCAACGCTACTATATATTGTATGAATCAACAAAGTGCTTTTAATTTGTAGCCAAATTTGTTACCCAGTTCATGCATCCTATTGGTTAGTGAGTGTGTCTGATAGTTTATTGTGTATGCATTGCAGATGTTACATTTTGCCTTGTGTTCCTAGTTTGTACATGTAATTTAATTTAATAGTGGCGACGAGGGCAGGGCTGTCAATTAAGTTGTTAATGACTCTGTAATACAACCAGGTCTGACATTATTCTCCTGTCAGACAGCATTATTAAATACAATTGATAAAAAAAAACTGACATTATAAATGTATTCAATTGGAATTTTGAACTTGTGCCGAACTCGTTCTATATTGTTACAGTGAACTTTATACAGACGGGACGAAATAGGTGATCCTTTAACAACAACCCAGTCCCTTTAATAAAGTTCACCAGGTTTGTTATTGGGTATGTGGTTGTGGTTGGGTATGTCATCTGGTTCTACTGTATGTCTCCACAGGTATCTGAGCCTAGTTTCCGCCAGGAAATTGGCACCATAAGTGAATTGGAGTCTCTTCATCCTCTTCACATTTCCTACATCTATTGGTATTTTCCACTCCCAATATCTGCATGTGTCTCCTGAGATGGCAGTGTCGTAGCGTTGATATTTTAACTTCTTTGTTAATTTTATATTAGCACATCAAAAAGTAAAAAATATCTTTGTAATATTAAAAATTAATGTATGGTATCATCCTGTATAGCATTTATTCATAAAATTAACAGTTTACCTGTTTATATTTGGAACGGTTTGTGTACATACAATGTATTTACTTAAATATTCAAAGCCACAGACTGACTGATGTGGCTGATTTTGAATTATTCCCATAAGTACTTCTCACAAATCGTCGACTAAATTGACTGTATTCAGAACTTATGAATATACTTGTGAGGATGTTATTTGGCCTTTCAAAAGCTCCGCAAATACAAACATATCTTTGGTAACACTATTTTATTATAATTTTTCATATTTTAATATTTGAAACTGTTATTTCGTGGTGGAATTCCATTATAAATATATATAAAGAACACAATTTTAAACTTTTTTCCACTTGTTTTTTATTTGACCGTGACCGGTTTCAGCCTGTTAGGGCCATCTTCAGACTGGTACAATTTTTGTCTTAAACTAGGGTTTATATACATAGGCAAATTACATTGAGGGGAGGGGTTAACATAGTAGGTTGATTTGAATTATGAGGGGTTTTTCGTGAAATATGATATTTCCCAAATAAGTATTGTTATTAAAATCAAATTAATTTATCTGTAGAACTATGATAATTATGCCTATTAGGACTATCAATTTAAGGATTTACCCAACATAAAGCTATCGGTAATCTATTGTGTGGTTAGGAAACATATTTTAATGGATTTTATATAATTCAAATACATATTTAGGATAGGTGACACACTGATTATAATGGGTATAGCAACGGAGATTTAGCAACTGATTCTAATTTTGTGTTCATAACATTGTTGGAGTTTACTTTTTTAGTTAGGCGGGTTATCTCTAATGACTCTAGCCTATCTAATTTATGACCTTTGTCGCAGGTATGTAAAAATTTTACATCTCTATCCTTGTCAAACGAGTGTTTATTCTCAAGTAAGTGTGCCGCAACATTCGACATTTCGCCTTTGTCATTTACCCAGCTTGAAAAATGTTCTTTTATTTTAATTTCGAAGAATTTCTAATAACTATTAAACAATTAAATAGACTTGACTGTATAATACTATCAGAAACGCATTCATCGAGTGAAATTAATTATAATATACCGGGTTACTCGTACTATGCAACAAAATATAAAATTAACAGAAATAGCGGCGTCGCCATATTTGTATCAAATATTTACGCTGTCACAAGTGTAAATGAAATAATGGTGAATAATGTCAATTTATTAAACTTGGAGATAAATTTTATGAATTATTCATTTAATATCATTGCTATTTATCGGACACACTCTTCTGCTATAACCACATACATAGAAGAATTAAAAAAAATATTACAACATCATAGAAACAAAAAAACAATACTCATCGGAGATATTAACTTAAATATCGCTAATGACTACTCCTCTAACGATTAAGATAACTATTTAAATATGTTAGCAGAATTAAATTACATTTCATGTATAAATTCATACACCAGAAACATTATCGGACAACGACCATCTTGTATCGATCACATATTCACAAACACCAAAGATATACAAAATATATCATCTGCGGTAATTAAAACATCTGTAACGGATCATTTTGCATGTATATTTAAATATGACTACAAACATCAAAACCTCTCATTACCAACCACAACGGCCGTTAATAATACTGATAAATACAACTATAGTATTAATATAAATTCTCTCACTAAAATATTAAGTAACGAAAAAGAATGGCAAGAAATATATCAATGTAACGATGTAGAAGAATGCTGCAAAATATTTGATAAAAAACTGAGTTTTCACATAAATGCTTGTAGAAATATTAAATCTAACAAAACATCTTCAAAACTAAAGCCAATCAAACCATGGATAACTCACGGATTAATCATCTCAATTAGACACAAAGAAACACTCTACAAACAATATACAAAACAACCGGAAAATATAACATTACAAAAACATTTCAAAGCTTACAAAAAAAAACTTACATATCTAATAAAAAACACAAAGGATGACTACTACAAACAAAAACTTGAATTATCTGGAAATGACAGTAAAAGGATTTGGTCTATCATAAATGAAATTGTCGATAAAAAACATTTAAAAAATAAAACAATCAACAATGTAAATCATAATGATTCAAAAATCTGCTGTAAAGATAAACCTCTAGAAGCCGCAAATGTATTTAACAATTTTTTTGCTAATGTAGGAAAAAACCTCGCTAAAAAAATCCAACAAGGCCTTACCCCAAACGACCCAAATACTACAGTAAATAATGAGCATAAATTTGAATTATTTCAACCAACAACACCAGAAGAAATTGAACAAATTATTACAGGTATGAAAGGAGGTTCTGCCCCTGGTTTTGATGGGGTCACAATACAAACACTGAAATGTATAAAATCACAAGTATCAAAACCATTAACTCATATAATCAATACAAGTTTTCAAAGCGGAGTTTTTCCATCCATGTACAAACAATCTGTAATTATACCAATATTCAAAACCGGCAATCCGGAAGAACCAACCAATTACCGCCCTATTTCTTTACTATCAAACATTGCAAAAATATTTGAAAAAATTGCCAAAAAAAGAATAACTCAGTTCATAAAGATTAATAATATAATTCACGAAAATCAGTTTGGATTCATGGAAAACAAAAGCACAAAAGACGCCATTGCTAAATTATCTAGTACCATACAAGACGCTTTAGACAAATCATTAAAATGTGTTGGTATTTTTGTTGATCTCCAAAAAGCCTTCGACAGCATATCTCATGTCAAACTAATACAAAAATTAAAGATCGTAGGTTTTAATGACACAGCATTAAGTTGGCTAAAAAGTTATCTTCACCAAAGAACACAAGTTGTAAAAATTAATCACGCATCTAGTCTACCACTCACAAGTGATTTTGGGATACCACAAGGTACTGTTTTGGGTCCTTTACTTTTTATCATGTACGTAAACGATATTTTCAAACAAAACCTCAGTGGAACAGTTATATCTTACGCAGATGATACAATTATCATAATTAAGGGTAATGACTGGAAAATTGTAAATGAAAATGCAAATAATGACATCCAAATCCTAAAAAACTGGTTCGATACAAATCTACTTACAATTAACGCAAAAAAAACAGTTTATATACCATTCACAATAAATAAATTCAAAACTAACCCCAACATTCATATAATAATACACAACAAAAAATGTAACAAAGATGTTTGTAATGAATCATGTACCATACTAAACCAAACAACTGAAATAAAATACCTCGGTGTAATTGTAGACCAACATATGAAATGGAACAGACACATATGTGAACTTGTTAAACGCATTAGAAAATGTATCTATATATTCATTAGATTAAGAAATGTTCTCAAGATAAACAACCTGAAAAAAGTCTATTACGCACTAGTCCAATCATTACTTCAGTATGGAATCATTGGGTGGGGAGGTGCATATGAAAAATTTTTAAGCTCTGTTAAAGTGGTACAAAAACTAATTATCAAAGTAATTTTGAAAAAAAAACCAACTTTCTCTTCAGCATCATTGTTCAAAATTTTCGAAGTACCAAAAATTGAAGACCTCTATAAAAAAGATGCAATATTACAAATATATAAAGAAACTGTAGTAAAAAAACTTAAATTTAACTCATCCTTAAGGCATAATTTTAACATCCAAATTCCTCTATTTTCAACACAACAAATGCACAATAACTACATTTACAAAGGCATAATATATTTTAATAGTCTTCCCGAAGAAGTGAAAAAAATACCAGATTTTATTTTATTCAAAAAGAAAGTCAAATTTATCTTTAAAAAAAATTAATATCACCTATCAAATGTTATAACTTCAATTCATGTTTCAACCAAAATTAACGTCACAATCCTCTTTTAAGTTTATATTTATTGTACTGTAATAATGTTAATTACTGATATAAACATGAAATAATTGTCAAATAACTCCTACGCCAAGCTCAAGAGCTAGCACTCTTCATTGGAGTAGAAATTCAACAACATATGTTTTACACTATTACTTATTTTTAACTTATTTTATGTACAATGTAACAATGTTATAAGTTAAACAATAATAAAAAAAAATAAAAAAAATGCGGGTTTTGAATGATCTACCTGTTTGGCCTATATAGTAAGACGGGCAATTGGCACAGTTGATTTGGTAAACTCCTGAGTTTTCCATTTTATCCCTTTTATCTTTATTATTTATTAGGATTTTACCTAATGAATTTACATTATAGAATGCTGTTTTACAATTGTCTTTATTGGTTATCCTAGATATTTTGTTGGATATATTACCAATAAAAGGTATTTTAACCCATTGTTTTTTTGTGACATCATTTTCATTGTTGATTGTAAGACCTTGTGATATGATTGGCAGTGTGAGTTTTTTATTCTTTTTCTTTAATAAACTCTCTATAAGTTCACTACTATATCCATTATTATTTGCTATGGTTTTAATAACATTGAGTTCATTATTATAATTTATACAATTCAGGGGTATATGTAAGAGTCTGTGAATGAGTGAGTTAAATACTGATAACTTGTGAGAAATGTGGTGTCTAGATGTGTTATGTATAATGTTGTCGCTGTATGTTGGTTTTCTGTAAATTGTAAATTCTAATTTATTATTAATTATTTCAATACCTATGTCTAAAAAATTAATTTTATTTCCCCCCATTTCCATTGTAAATTGGATGGCTTTGTTGATTTTATTAATTTCTTCTAGAAAATTATCTAATTGTCTGTGAGTTCCCGTCCAGATAATTAAAATGTCATCTACGTATCTACGATAGAAGGTAACATTTTTAAATGATTTTAATTTTTCTATCTGTTCTTCCATGTGATCCATGAAAAATTCGGCCAGCACCGGTGATATCGGGCTGCCCATGGCTAGTCCATTAGATTGAATATAAAAATTATCATTAAATCTAAAGAAGTTTTGTTCTATACATGTATTTAGTATTTCAGTTATTTCTTTCCGTTCTATCAAATTAGTATTACGTTTTTCCATGTAGTTGTTAATAATTATCTTTAATTCGTTTGTCGGTATGTTAGAAAATAGGCTGACAACATCAAACGAAACCAGAGTGAAGAGAAAGGTTAAAATACCTTTTATTGGTAATATATCCAACAAAATATCTAGGATAACCAATAAAGACAATTGTAAAACAGCATTCTATAATGTAAATTCATTAGGTAAAATCCTAATAAATAATAAAGATAAAAGGGATAAAATGGAAAACTCAGGAGTTTACCAAATCAACTGTGCCAATTGCCCGTCTTACTATATAGGCCAAACAGGTAGATCATTCAAAACCCGCATAAAAGAACATTTTTCAAGCTGGGTAAATGACAAAGGCGAAATGTCGAATGTTGCGGCACACTTACTTGAGAATAAACACTCGTTTGACAAGGATAGAGATGTAAAATTTTTACATACCTGCTGTTAAAAATTGGGGATGATCCTTTTTGAATAAAAACTGGTTTTCTTGATACCACTTTACATTTATTTCAAACTATTGAAACAGGTACAATATTTATAAAGAAACTGTGCGAATAACACTGCTACGATCGCTCTGACTTATGAGCTTGTTTATTATCGAGTTATTGTTGAGAAAAGAACGAAAAAACACATAATGCGAGCCTTTTTAAAGACTTCAAAACCCACTACATGTAAATAAAACACTTGTCATCGTGATGTCTAGCAGTAAAAATGAAACCTGCTATACCGACCAAATTGACACTATTTTCTAAGCAAGGACTCACACCATTTTGGTTAAACGTAGTAACTTCAAATTTCTAGACTACAGATGTCGGTAGCCTGCAAAATTGAACATATTGCCAGGGGGCGGGATTCAAAAATTGCACTAAATTTTTGAATGATAATCTATTTAAAATAAACTATAAACCAAACAGAATAAACTAAAAATTCTTAATCTAAATATACCACAAAAATACTAACAAAATAATTCAAAATAGCAGAAATTAACAAAATAAAACTCCCTTTTTTATGCCCTACTGGTAAACTTATAAATTTAACTGTATAAATGCTGTTGAATTACTCTATTAATAAACTAAAAATAACTAGAAAATTATTAATCCTATTAAATAACCAAAAAAAAAATTCAAAAATGACTAAATTACACACGTCTGCATACTAATTTTTACATATTTAAATAGTTCAATAACACAAATAATATAGTTCACACTGAACACAACACAATTATTGTTCCCTTTTTTTTTTTCTTTCTTCTCAGGTCTTCTGCTTGATCCATCCAAGGTGGAGTCGAGAAGATAAGCATCATAGTGTAATGTACATAATCAATCCTTGGTAAGGTCCGGGACGTCAATTACAGGTTTAGTGTCTGAATCCAGGGGCATCAGACATATCTTTGTGATGGGCCTCACAAAGACTCCTTGAGGTGTTTTTAGGGTAACAACTCGTACTACTCCATCCGCTCCAGGGTGTGTATGCAGAATTCGGGCCATTTTCCATAAAGGTGGAGGTAAATGATCTTCCTTTAAAATCACCAGATCGTCTTTTTGCAGTGCCCGTTGAGTGCTGGTCTGCCATTTAGTTCTCTTTTGTAGTTCCATCAGGTAATCTTGCTTCCATCTAGACCAAAAAGATTGAATTAGCGAACTGATCCTCTGATATTGAGTTAGTCTGTTGTCCGGTATCGCCCGGACGTCTCTCTCAGGAATGATACAGGATTCAGTGCCTATAAGGAAATGGTTTGGGGTAAGAGGTTGGTAATCATGGATGTCGTCGGATAAGGAAGTTAATGGACGGGAGTTCAAACAGGCCTCAATCTGACAAATTAAGGTATATAAGAGTTCAAATGTTAATGAAGAATTGTTAGTGATTCTATATAAATGGAATTTTGCTGATTTTACTGCTGCTTCCCACAAACCTCCCTGATTAGGGGCTCGAGGGGTTATGAACTTCCACTCAATACTTCTGTTCACTAAATAATTTTGAATATTGTCGCTGTTTTCCCTCAAGCTGGTGTACAGCTCTTTGAGTCTGCTGCTAGCTCCTTTAAAATTACTAGCATTGTCGGAAAAGATCCTTTCAGGTTGTCCCCTACGGGATATAAACCTTTTTAAACTGTTCAAAAAAGCATTGCTAGATAAATCCGAAACTAATTCCAAGTGAACAGCCTTGGTTGAGAAGCAAATAAAGATACATAAATACGATTTTGCGAGGGAAGCCTTCCTCAGCGTCCCACTTTTAATTAGAATTGGTCCGGCGTAATCTATTCCGGTGATAGCGAAAGGACGACTCGGCGTAATTCTTTCGGGTGGCAAATTTCCCATGATTTGATGACCGGTTCGGGGACGACATCTAAAACATACAACACATTTATGTAATATCTTTTTAATAGTATTTTTACCAAAGATGGGCCAAAATTTTAATCGTATTTCAGCTAACAAAGCTTGAGGTCCTGCGTGTAGGTTTACATAATGGTAGTGACGTATTATCAATTCAGTTAGCTTATGTTTAGCCGGCAAGATAACTGGGTGTTTTTGTTGGTAAGATAAATGTGTAGCCAAATTCAACCTACCGCCTACATATATTAGACCATCATGTAAGAAGGGATTAAGAGATTTTAAATTACTTTTCTTGTTGACGATGCCATGGTTTTTTAATTCTTTCAATTCCTTTTGAAAGGCGTGTATTTGAGCTGATCTCAATAGACATTTCAAGCTTGATTCCAATTCAGCCACACTTAAATTGTCTGAAATTTTACCCTTAACACTTCTGCAGTTATTGACAAATCGCAATACATACGCAGTAACTCTTTTCAATTTAATAAATGATGAGAATTTTTCAAATATCTCCCATTCTTGAATATCTGTGGATAATAGAATATTTTTGCCTTTGAGTTCAGGAGGGTTTGAACACGAAATATTTGATATAGGCCAAGCGTTGACTCCCTCGGTCAACCAACTTGGTCCATTCCACCATATTGCAGAATTTATCAATTTATCTGTAGTGGTTCCTCTTGAAAGTATATCTGCTGCATTGTCGGCTGATGATACATGTCTCCATAGATCTGGATCACTAAGTTCTTGTATTTCGGCTACTCGGTTTGCAACGAAAGTAGCCCATCTCGTAGGTTGACCTTTCAGCCAGCACAACGTTATCATGGAGTCACACCAATAATGTGTGTCGATCTCCACTATATTTAACGCTTGTTTTACGTTTTTAATTAATTTAGCCAGTAGCACAGCACTACAAAGCTCCAACTTGGGCAGGGAAATACACTTCAATGGCGCCACTCTTGATTTGGACGTTATTAAATGTGAATGCCGCTTACCGACATGGTCCACCGACGTAAACGCAGGCTCCGTAAGCTTTCTCAGATGAGTCGCAAAAACCGTGTAGTTGTAGATATGTAGATTGCCTGCAAATAATTTTTCTTGGTATTTTCAACACATTTAGTTGAATTAATTCTTGAAGGTAGGACCTCCAGGGTGCTAATATTTCATTAGGCAATGGATCATCCCACGCTGCTTTAGACTGCCATAACTTCTGCATTATCAATTTGGCTACAACTATAATCGGTCCTAGAAGACCTAATGGATCGAAGGTTGATGCGATGCAAGATAATATCTGTCTTTTACTCTCGGTTCGACTTGATGGTTTCATTATTACATAAGAAAAATAATCAGATTCATTATTCCATATTAATCCTAATATTTTCTCAGTCTTTGGATTGTCAGTAATAATTTTTTCAGAATTGCCTGATTCGGCAATCTTAGCTTGGCCCGACTCGGCTGACAACTCCAAGACATTGGACCTCCATTTCCTCAAGGTCATCCCCGCAGACAAAAAGATGTTGATTAATTGCTCTTTTAACTCTCTACAGGATTCCATGTCATCTCCTCCGGTTAACAAGTCATCCATATAGAAGTCATTTTCTATGACCTGACTAGCTCTAGGAAAATTTATATTGTTATCCATACCAATTTGCCGTAGACTTCTAGTGGCTAAGAAAGAGGAAGGCCCCAGACCATATGTGACTGTCTTCAGACGGTAATGCTTGAGCACCTCCTGCGGCGACTCGCGCCACACTATCTTCTGCAGGTCACGGTCCGCTTCACACACATTAATCTGGCGGTACATCTTCTCGATGTCAGCCGTCAGTACTACTTGATGTTTCCTGAAATGCAATAGTTGGGTGTATAAGTCCTTTTGTATAACAGGTCCTGTCATCAAGGCGTCATTGAGAGAAATTCCATTTGAAGTTTTGGCGGAGCCGTCAAAAACGACCCTCACTTTAGTAGTAGTGCTTGATTCTTTTATTACAGCGTGATGAGGTAAAAAATAGCATTCACGATCCCCCTTTCAATTCAATTCAGTGCCGGCAACCCGGGCGTTTATTTATTATTAGTTATGTACATACATGATTTTTCTCCTTACCCTCCTCACTAGACAAAGTCTGTTCTGAGGCTGGTAACTAACAATTTCTAATTACATAAAAACAAATAAGTGGTTAAAAAAGAAAAAAAAAGAAATATAAATATTATAGTAAAAATAATAATAATAAAATAAGAGGAAAATCAGAAATTAGAAACAGAGTAGAAAAAAGAAAATATATAATTTTAGATATTAAGAATATTACTTATCTCTCTTCTTTCTTTGACATTCAACCAGTTTAAAAATCTTTTGAATACCCAATTCAAATTATTAGATGCGACATAGGTCTTTGTTTGGGCTACAAACTTATTGAATATATGTGGTGCCAAGTAAGATTCATGTTTTTTGGCAAAATTTGATTTGATATATGGTACTTGTAATTGATTGTGTGTGTTTGCTCTTGTGTTTTGCGAGTGAGTTATGAAGTGTGGTGATATTTTTATGCAGTTTTTGTAGATGATCTTCTTTATGAATAGTTTATTTATGTCTAATAGGTTATTGTTGATCATTAGCTGTTCTGTCGGATGTTGATAAGGCTTTCTGAACATAATTCTGATTATTGTTTTATGATTAATTTTAAGTGATTTGAGATGAGTCTCTGCTGCTGCTCCCCATACTGAAATACCATACATAAGAATACTTTGACAGAGTGCAAAATATATATTTTTTAGCTGAGGAGTGACATAATGTTTCGAATTGTTTTGAAGATGTAAGAGAGTTTCCGTATTTTTTTTGTAATTAGGTTGATTTGGAGATCCCATTTTAAGTTATTGTCAACAGTTAAACCGAGATATTTAATATTTTGCGCATAATCAATTTTGTCACAAACACAGCGTGAGTTAGTTAATGAGGTAACTGTGCAGGGGTGAAGATGAAGTTGTGGGTGACTATCTGGCTGACCAGCTAATGTTTTACTGAAAGTTAAGTATTTAGTTTTAGAAATATTTAGTGTCAGTAGATTATTTATTAGCCATCTATTTACTTCAGTCATCCCTGTTTCCGTGTGTTTGAAGACGTTTTCCCATGATTGGGCTTTGAATAAAATTACAGTGTCATCTGCATAACTGATTACTTTGTACTCTATGTTCCCTAGGCTTATCTCAGTTAGACTGTTAATGTAGATGAGAAACAGTATGGGACCCAAGACGCTGCCTTGGGGTACTCCATACCTGTTGCCTACTTTGTCACTTTCTTGATTATTTATTTTTACAATTTGTTGTCTATTTTCAATGTAGCTAATGAACCATTTTAGTGGTGGACCTGTTATGCCAATGTTTTTGAGTTTTTGTTGGAGTAATTTGTGTGAGATGGTGTCGAAAGCTTTTGCTAGGTCTAAGAACACTCCTAACACCTTTGAACCGCCATCTAGGTTTTTCACTATGTAGGTGGTTAGTTCCGATAAGGCGTCTTCTGTTCCCATTTTCACTCTAAACCCGAATTGACGGGTGGAGATCAGTTTGTGTTTATCAAGGTATGCGAGCAGTCTTTTTTTCATAGTTTTTTCTAGTAGTTTCGATAGCGAATTTAGCAGAGTGATTGGTCTGTAATTTAAGATAAGCGTTTTGTCTCCCGATTTATGTATTGGAGTAATACAACCTATTTTTAGGTGATCGGGGACAATGCCGAGGCTGAAACTTTGGTTGAAAATATGTTGAAGTGGTATAAGTATATGTTCTCGGAGACTAATCAGTATATGATTGGAGAGGTTATCTGGGCCCACAGCGCAATTTGGTTTGAGAGAAATAATTAAATCTGAGATTTCCTTTTTAGTTATTTTGTGAGCATAAAACGAATGATTTGGTTGTATGGTAGAGGATAGTTTGGTTAAAGAGTCTTCTGTTGTGCCGTTTTTTAGAAGAATTTTTTCAGCTAAGTTACATCCGACTTTTGCAAATTGGGAGTTAATAAAATTAGCTATTTTACCAGGTTCATTTTTTGTAAGGGTTTTGTTTCCATTTATTAACAGTACTTTGACTGGTCACACACCTCCATATGACCTAATTCCTCATATTCACGCATGAATTGTATATATTGTGTCTTCAATTCGGGATTTGACACAAATTTTCTTTCTATATTTTTAAATCTTTTTTCAGCAGTGAGCAATGAACTTCCCAGCTGATCAATGCATGCTCGACGCGGTAAACTTACTACGTATCTACCGTCGTCTTGTCTAGTATGAGTACTAGCAAAACTGGCTTCACAAGCCTTTTCTTCATGATTTAGAATCTTAGTGGGATTAATCTCCTCCAATTTCCAAAATTTTTCTATTTGATGACTTATTTTATTTATAGATAAATTACAACAATCTGATACAGGCCTTTGCTTTGGGTACATGTGGATTGGTCCTGATATGATCCATCCCAGTTGCGTACGTTGAAGTGTTGGTCCCGATTCGAGTTTCAATCTATCGTTGGTTAGGATTTCCCAAAAGCTCTCCGCGCCCAACAGGATGTCGATGGGTGCAGCTATATTGAAGTTCGGGTCAGCTAGCTCCAATCCTCGTGGTAACTTGAAGTCTTTTTTCGCCATTGTCACTTGTGGTAAATTTGTTGTAATCTCCTGTAAAATCAGACATGATATTTCACTTTTATAATCAGTATGAAGCGAATTCATCTCCACTGAAATTCTCTTTTTTATGTGAGTGATGTTATTATGGATCCCAGAAACGGGTTTGTTTATCAATTCACATGGTAAATTTAATTTATTAGCAAATTCTGCTCTCATAAAATTTGACTGGGCCCCTGAATCAATCAGAATGCGGGCTTTAAAAATTTTATTGTTACTACCCACAACTCCTATGTTGGCAGTTGACAATAATATTATTTTTTTCTGCTTTATCCGATGCAGAAAAATTCGATACTGAAACCTCGTTATCAGCATCCATATTGGAGGCCTCCCGCAGAGGTACCTCATTGTGTAGCAAGGTGTTGTGATTATCTTTGCCACAACGCCTGCAAGAAAAGGTTGCCTTGCAACTCTGTGCCTGGTGACCCACCTTTAAACATTTAAAACAAGCTTGGATTGATTTCGTAGCATCAATCCTCTCATGTAATTTTAATTTTAGAAATTTTTTACAATAATAAATATGGTGACCTTTCTCGTTACAATAAATGCAGTTGTTAGCCTTTACTGCTAAAAATACTGATGAATCTTTTTTGCAATTATTGTTGCCTAGTTGTGTTTTATGTAAGCTAGAAAATTTTTTCTCAGAAGCGTTCATCAGTTCCAATACTTGGGCTCTAGCAGATAAACATTTTAAGAATTCCTTTAACGTCGGTAATTCGTCTTGTAATATATATTGTTCCCAATTTTTTCGGGTAGCTGCGTCTAATTTATTTGATATTATATAAATAACCAATGGATCCCATTGATCTACCTTGACCCCGATATTTTGTAATGCCTTTAAACTAACGTTTGTTTCATCAATTAGATACCTCAATGCTACAGGCTCTTCTTGTTTCATGTCTTTTAATGAAAATAGAGCTTGGATGTGTTTATGAACGGTAGTTCTTAAATTTGCATAACGTTCATTTAATAATTCCCAAGCGGAAATGTAATTTAATTCAGAAATTTCTAGATTAGCAATTATCTTTAATGCGTTTCCCTTTAAAGTTGATTGCAAATAAAAGAATTTTTTTACGTTGCTTAAATTTCTATTGTTATGGACTAAAGTCTTGAAGGTTTCGACGAAATTAACCCAATTTTTCTGATCGCCATGAAATTCCCGTAATTGGAGGTTGGGTAGTTTAATTTCCACCTTACTTTGATCGACGGATTCGATCGCACCTTTGGCCGTTGCCAAAACTGAGAAATATTGGTTTTCGAAAGCTTCTCGTTGACTATAATTTTCAATTTCGTCTGAATCCGGTAACATTTCAATTTTCTGTTGAACTGCTTCGAATTCATCTAACAATGATTTCACCCGCTCATATCTTAATTTAATTTCATTTACCGACAATGCATTTAAGGAATCCGCGAATCGGGTTAGTTTTCCTTTGATTACGCCGCGTTTGTTTATTAATGACTTCATATTTTCCATTTTTAATTATATTTTGTTAATATCGGTTGACAATTATTTTATTTTAGCAAACACCCGTTTGAAAGAATACCACGACAATCTTGACAATACTATTTGAGAACACTATTCAATAATATTATATTCTTATTTTCAAGTGGGTAGTGATTTTATTTATAATATTGACTCTATTTAAGATTAATCTCGTTTAAATTACATGAGACCTGAATAAACATAAAATGGATGATAGGAAGGAAAGCACTGAATACTTATCTCAGATTTGCGATGTGGTCCACTTTCCTTAATGATTTCCAGTTTCAATCAATTTTGTATCCTTTTGGCTGCTGGTTCTTTGTTTTTTTTTACATACAATCTCCTGATCGTAATCCGGTTGAAGGATCAAATGTTAAAAATTGGGGATGATCCTTTTTGAATAAAAACTGGTTTTCTTGATACCACTTTACATTTATTTCAAACTATTGAAACAGGTACAATATTTATAAAGAAACTGTGCGAATAACACTGCTACGATCGCTCTGACTTATGAGCTTGTTTATTATCGAGTTATTGTTGAGAAAAGAACGAAAAAACACATAATGCGAGCCTTTTTAAAGACTTCAAACCCCACTACATGTAAATAAAACACTTGTCATCGTGATGTCTAGCAGTAAAAATGAAACCTGCTATACCGACCAAATTGACACTATTTTCTAAGCAAGGACTCACACCATTTTGGTTAAACGTAGTAACTTCAAATTTCTAGACTACAGATGTCGGTAGCCTGCAAAATTGAACACCTGCGACAAAGGTCATAAATTAGATAGGCTAGAGTCATTAGAGATAACCCGCCTAACTAAAAAAGTAAACTCCAACAATGTTATGAACACAAAATTAGAATCAGTTGCTAAATCTCCGTTGCTATACCCATTATAATCAGTGTGTCACCTATCCTAAATATGTATTTGAATTATATAAAATCCATTAAAATATGTTTCCTAACCACACAATAGATTACCGATAGCTTTATGTTGGGTAAATCCTTAAATTGATAGTCCTAATAGGCATAATTATCATAGTTCTACAGATAAATTCATTTGATTTTAATAACAATACTTATTTGGGAAATATCATATTTCACGAAAAACCCCTCATAATTCAAATCAACCTACTATGTTAACCCCTCCCCTCAATGTAATTTGCCTATGTATATAAACCCTAGTTTAAGACAAAAATTGTACCAGTCTGAAGATGGCCCTAACAGGCTGAAACCGGTCACGGTCAAATAAAAAACAAGTGGAAAAAAGTTTAAAATTGTGTTCTTTATATATATTTATAATTTTTCAATTCCATTATGAGGCTGATGTAAGCTTAGTGAGTAATATTAAGAAAGGGTCGCATATATGGTTTGGACAGTTGCAACGTGATGTTTGCGTGCCTACCTTTTTTATTTATAGACCGTGACTTGAAAACGTTTTTTGATTCGAGGATGTTTTCACAAATTATACGCATCCAAAACTTGAGGAGATATTTCACATTGGTGGTCAATCACCCGTGTATCTATCACTTTTAAACAAATTTTAGTGCAAATTCAATAATATCATTCTTATATTGTTTGCTATTATTTTAAGACGCGTGTAAAGCGATATGTAGAGCAACGTTGGAAAAATAGTTTTAATGTTTTGTCTTATTTGTAGTGTTGTTGTAATTTCTTTTTTACTTTATGTTACTCTGACGTTTTACTAATATTACTCGATATTTAGTTTTTTTTTAAAATTATTTCTTAATATTTTCTCATTATACTTGTAATCACATTTTACAATTGTGTATTTTGTACGTTCTTTACAATGGATTACATCTATTTACTGCCAGTATCTCCTGTATAATTAAGATATTCTCCTATGTACATCATGTATCACTGTATCATGTATAACTTTAATATAAATGATTTTTTAGGCATGTATATAAATAAATAAATAAACATGTAATGAAAGGCAAATTGTTCGGACTGTACATATTATTACTTCGACGGGATCAACAGGATTCGCCTGTTGATCAATGTGAACAATTTCGTACAAAAGAACATCCTGATTACTTCAATCCGAAATAATATATAAATATATATATTTTTTTTTTTAAAGATAGACAAACATTCCCGGGTTACGAATAATCTGAAAATATTTGAAAAACTCTTACTATCACCACAGTAAGCTAAAAATGTTGCTTGTGTTGTGATGGAGGACTTAGCCAGCCGAGGAATTGAACACACTACGTCTGGGTGAAACCCAAACGCGGTGTCAACTCGGCCACCGACCGGTCAAAATACTAAATAATTATTTTTATTGTATATGATTCGAGATTTTCACGTCCAAATGTAATAAATATTTTTAAACATAGGCCTCACACCTTGGAAGAACTCAAGGTTGGAATTCGGGAGACGTCCCAAAGTGCGGCCTTCGTCAATGTATCGCTGCTGGGGTTAATCATCTTTCTGATGTCATCTTCAGGACTTGATGTATAAAACGACATGATGTAACGAATGAAATTAAATAAACTGTTTTTCTATACGTTGCAAAGTTTTTTATAATAACCCTGCCACACCCTACATAACACCTTTTTAGTTACTTTGATTATTTATTTTTTACTTTTGACTTTTCCCTCCGATATAACGAAAGTAAACTTAAATTTTTATTATTTTTATAAGCAATAATTATTAGCCTGAAACACTCATCCACATTGAAAAATCTCCTGATAAAATATACATGACGCCAACGGGACACGCGTTCATGTCCCGTTGACGTCATGTATCTTTTATCAGGAGATTTTTCAATGTGGATGAGTGTTTCAGGCTATGGCAGCAATGTGTGGAGTCACCAGTGTGGCGGTGATGTGTGTATGTGTGTTATTTACGGTGACTGCCTGAACCGTAAATTGGTGTTCAAGGAGTTTGGATGATTGAAAAATAAAGGTCTGCGGTATTAGTTGAATTTATTCGTGAGAATGAATTTACAATTGATACAAAACGCGGAGACGGTGGTTGACAAGGTAGTGGAGAGTGGTGGTCTGATCGAAGGTTGAAACTAGAATCAACGAAGACTTCTCTTCTCGCGCCCGCCTAGCTCTTCTGGGGCGTCAGGCGGCGGATTAATTTAAAAAGTGTTGCCATATGTGGGATGGAATAAAGTAGTCCCACAAGGCTAATAATTATTGCTTATAAAAATAATTGTTACCCTTTGTGCTATGCATAAAAAATTTTGTCTTAAAAACATTAGTTTACCAAAAAAAAAAAAAATCTTTTTATTGTTTCAATCTTCTTTACTTTACCAGCAAAAGAGAAATATCGCACCAAACATCGGTTTTTTAGATAATTTTATAATATTCACTGGCTTTGAGATTCCAAAGCAAAGGTTTTTCTTGATATACGAGTACTGTACTTTAACTATTAAATTTCCGGAACTTTGTCAAAACATATTTCAGTTACGAAGGATTTATGAATCAATTTTGACAAACGCCTGACTTTTCGTTGTCATATACAGGATTTTCCAATAAGAGGTGTTATTTTGATATTCAATCGTAAAAAATCAATGGTTTCGTTGCTTGTGTGGCACATAGCGCCGTTTTGTTGAAAGTAAACGCTGTCCAGATCAATACCATCCAATTCTAGTCATAAAAAATCATTAATCATCTCTCAATAGCGCAATCCATTCACCGTAACTGTTGCTCCAGCCTCATTTTCGAAAAAGTAAGGTCCAATGACTCCGCCAGACTATAAAACGCACCAAACAGTCACACGTTGAAAATAAAAAGGCTTTTCAACAATAACTCTTGGGTTTTCCGAGCCCCAGATGCGACAATTTTGCTTGTTGATGAAGCCACTAAGGTGGAAATGGGCCTCATCACTCAAGATGATTTGAATTTGATTCACTCAAGTGAATTTTAATAATTTCAATGCGTTGTTGAAGCGTGTATTGTTCTATCTTTATTAATGACGTAGTTTCTACTTGTCAAATGTTAAAATGACAGCTTTAAAAGTAACATCTACCGAAATAGCGGGCTATTTAAAATAACACCTCTTATTGGAAAACCCTGTAGATTCGGTGCGCAACACTGTCACAAAAATGCTAAGTTTTGTAAACTGCAACTCAAAATCTTTTTTCTAGTACCACAGTCGTAAAAATGCTTTACTTTACTCTGGTTCGTAGCACTCGAGAGAGTTGCCAGGTAATATGGGGACCCGAGATGCCATACACTCAAATGATATTAAAAAGGTTATACGATACCTTTACATGTGTGAGTTCGGGTACTACCCCTTGTTATATCCCTCTGACTTCCTCTCTGAAATGCTAAGACTAGATCTCCTAGACTTAAAGTTAGGAGAAAATTGTAATGGTATTAGTAGCTCAATGGACACATTAGCAATCCTGATATTCTGGAACGCATTAGTTTTGTGTCCCCGATAACTTCACCAGAGATAGGCAGCACAGATTTTTTATTTTTCCAAGAGGCAGGACAAACCTTCCAATGATCATGTCTATGAGGAGAATGACTGCGCTTTTAAACCATCTTTCTTCAGAGATAGACGTTTTTCAATCAAACGTCAATTAATTCAAGAAAAATTATTTTAATAATACGAGATATGAAAACTGATATTATGAATGTATTAATTTGATACTATACTCGTATGCATGATATTAATTGTTAATATTGTCAAATGTTATTGTAGTCGAACGTTGAAAGAACAACTGTCTCGAACGTCGGCGACGTCCAAACGGGCGCTGCGAACGCAATGCAAATGCCTTTATGTTCGCTTCAAAAACCGACAGGCGACGTATCAGCGCCAACGCCGCACGAATATTGCATTGCATTACCGTATTACCGTCCAAATGATGTCATTGAATGATGTATTGCATCACTTCTGGACGCAGCATTACAGATTAAAAAGGAACCTCCATAGTTTTCTTACATTTCAAAAGAAATAACAGTATATATTAATAATTAAATTCTGTTTAAGTGTATTACTTATCATCATCGGATTTTGAATTTCCAACCTCTTCTTCTTCATCAAGACGCTGATTTGTGATGACTCTCATAAATTAGTATTTTCAGAAATGCATACACACAATATCAGATAGGTAAAGCCTTCTTCATTAACAACTTTAAAAAGCCCTCAAAAACATTTAGTTGACTAATTAACTATAAATGTGTCTCATTAACAAACCGTTGATTTGCTTACAAACAATATCGTATTGATTTAATTTCGCATACGCATACATTAGAGTTCACTAAGTTATGAACTATTCTCGTTTAATATGCAGCACATAGTAAAATACAGAGCACAATGTCTATCGCAGGTGGTACACTGTACTTGCATAAGGGATCGACATGAATAATTTGACTTAAGCTCTTAGCTTGTTCACAACTTGCGCTGTTTTAATGGTGTTCAATTTTCTAGATGTTATTCAATGCGAAACTTACGGCAGGATCCATTATCAAACGCAAAAGGTTCTTCTCTTTTCTCCGGGCATCCGTTGAACGAGTTCCGGTGCGAGGAAATACAACCGATGGAAGACATTTTTCAATTACGTTTGACGCACGCTAATGAACTTGATAATTTATTATTGGAGACGTTTTATAAGTGGAAATGTTTCAATAATTCCGTCAGTTGAATTGTATTTGAGTCTAATTGAGAAATGTGTATTTTTGTTGAGAACGGTGAAAAGCTGTAATTTTCCAGATAATTATATTTTGCTTCTTTTTTATGTTTGAATTGTTTGTTGGTGATCTGTTGGTTGGTGATCTGTTCGTTGGTGATCTGTTTGTTGGTGATCTGTTGGTTGGTGATCTGTTTGTTGGCGATCTGTTTGTTGGTGATCTGTTGGTTGGTGATCTGTTGGTTGGTGATCTGTTCGTTGGTGACCTGTTGGTTGGTGATCTGTTTGTTGGTGATCTGTTGATTGGTGATCTGTTGGTTGGTGATCTGTTGGTTGGGACATATGTACACATATTTTTAATCTGTTGGTTGGTGATTTGTTGGTTGAGACACGTGTACACATCTTTTTTGTCTCTAAAACTATTTTTTAGGCGTAGTTATTTTTTATTTTATTTATAACATTATATTAGATACATGTTTAAAGCAAAAATGACAAGATAATAATATTGCAATAACTGTATAAGTATATTGAAAATAAGTACAAGTGTTATTATGAATTTTCAGATCAATATTGGTTCCTAATTAGGCAGATTGTCCGTTCTAAGGAATCAAATGCTGTTAAAGTTGATAAAAATTTATTCTGTAAAATTAAAGTGTTGTTGTTGTTTTTTTATCAAAATTGAATAAATATTAAGTTTTTACTAAATGAGCCATTAATAGGTAACCATGTTAAATTTTAAGTAATATTATTTCAACCATTTAGTTATTATTAAACCGATGAAGGACATTTTGCATGTTTTAATATTTAATTCTTGAGGGATTTTATTATATAATGTCGGTCCCAGATATGTATACGACTTTAAATACTTTGCCGTATTGCTTCCTGGGACCACGAGATTCTTTCGGGTGTGACTTCTTGTGATATATTTATGATAAATTTTATCAAGATTTTATAGATTTTTGTGTACTTGACTAATAACCCTTTTTATGTAATTTTGACGAACATCGAGTAAATTAGTTAGTAATCGTATTCCAAATTTGACTAATTTTAATTAAGCCCACCGGGTGAATAACTTCGAAACTTGAACTTAATTGCCTAGATTTCATGTTATAGATTCTATAATATACTAAGAAATTCCAGGGAACAATAAAGCGCAGATTCGACAAAATTCACAGTTATTTTTGCAGTCACAGACAGGATCTCAACGAAGGTTAAAGTCCTAGAGAGTTTTTCTAAGAAAAATAGATCTTCTGCTATTAATTTAAGATTTTAAACAATAATAAAAAAACGAAATTGATTTATGAAATTTGAAAAAATGTTTATAATACTCAAATCACACGAAGGTATATGTAAGAACATCGCCAAGTTAATTATTTTAACAATTTTATATATTGTTGCAACCAGGTCTTGAATACTGAACCTTCGGCCGTGGTTGAAGGGTAGGGTTCTCGACTATATTTCAGAGGTTGCGGTTTCAAATATCACCGTGCGCAATTTGTTTAATTTGTGTTTTTTCATAATTAATTAACTAAGACAAAATATTTCAACTGGAGCTGATGGGATAAGAACCAAAATTTTGAAAACGCTGTGAACAGAAATTTCACTACCCTCAGAACTTCTAAAAAACGTTAGCATCACTTAGAAAAACTTCCCCCCAAACCTAAAACAAAGTAATGTTAAAACAGGTAATAAGACAGATATAAAAAATTACAGACCAATAAATCTCCTGACCAGTTTATCTAAAGTATTTGAAAAAGTTATCAATGCACATTTGGAAAAAAAAAATTGTGAGCCATAAACTACTCTCAGAAAACAATACAGGTTTCAAAAAACAAGAGTACCTCAAATGCTATTACCGCTGTCACTGATTTAGTTGTTAAAGACGTCGATAAAAGCAAAAAATGTATTTCAATCTTCTTAGACCTTTCTAACCACTCGAACGATCGCGCGTCAAAAAACTTTTTTCTCCGATTGCTCGCGGTTTTTTGGCGACGAATTTGAATATTTTCCGCCAACATTAAAAAAATCAAACCTCCGAATTTTAATACGGAGACATAAAACTGATTGTAGTGCTATACAGCCAATGAATTCACCTATATTTTTATAATTATTCTATATTTTTAGAATTGATAGATAAATTATTAAAAAATCTTAAACTTTATGAATGCGCGAAATTAGCGTTTTTGTGATTTGAAATTGCCGCCAGTGGCAGTTTTAAATATCTTTATAGAATATTTTCTACGTTTTTATGTTCTCTATGGCCTGTTTGATAACCACAGATGCAAGAATATAATGGGAAAATAATTTTTTGTACGTTATGCTCTCTTCAAAAGTTTGGTTAGAAAATAATTTTTTAAAATTTGAGTGCGTGACGTGTCAAAATTGAAATCACTGTATTATACTATATAATAAATTTACCACAAAAACTGGTATTACGTTAGGAAGATACATTAACTGTCTACAATTATTAATAAGCATAGTCGCCGTGTTGGCTTTATTTTATTCATTTGATGAATTATACAGAGAGCCTATTTCACGATGTCAAAATCATGGTGCTACTTTTTAAATAATTGTAAATTAGAACTGGAGATTTGTAACCATGTTTTTATATAACGTGCAAAACGAGGAAATAAGGCTTAAAATGAGATATACATCATAGATATAAACATTGCCAATATTTCAGGGGGATACTTTGAAAGTTGATGAAATTCACCAATATTTGACGAAAAATCACTACTGACAGCTACCTTAAGGTCAATCTACATAGGGTATATCGGAATATGTAAAATGATGATAAATTTGTATATATATATCAAACCTTTGTATGACCGTAGAATGGCAAATAAAATCATAGTGATAATTTTATATCTAAACGCAAAGGTATCGAAAAAAAATGGATGAGGGGAAAATAATTGATGGAACCAATAATTGATTTATTTATTAAGCCCTAATATCCTTTTAAATCAATATTACAGTTGTATGGTTACAATGAAAGAGCAGTATTTTGATTTAAACATTGTTTACACACTTTGTCATAATAAAAATGTATTCAGTTTATTGGTTTATTCATAATTTAAGAAAATCAATACATAATAATATCATTGTGCCTCGCTATAGAGTGAGATTCTAAGTATCGCTCTGGTGAGGGACCACCATTCAGAATTGAACATTGCTTGAATTGGCTTAGTTATGTTTAGTGACTAGATCTGGAAAAGACTAATACCTTGATACATTAAAATTGCCAAGAATACATACATTTCCTCTTTATTCGTGGGAGCCCATTTATTGGTACGCGCATGACGCTTAAATTGTTTTTTCGCAATCCATTGATCTGCATACCTGTTGGTCTCTCTCGCGATCAGTTCAACGAAATCTGCATCAAAGATTTTAAGAAAGGCATCCACAGGTTTGCCCATTTCGTCGGTATTGAAAGTTGGTCCCGGCGTGCCTGTGAAAGTCTCCCTTATCCCAGTAAAACGTAAGATATCATTAGACCAATCGAAAGAGTAACCTTCAGGCGGCAGAATCAAACGCATTGCCTCACTATCTACCTGGTCTTGTCTACTAAAGTCTATGGCCATAGCGGAGTTAGGTGAAACGTTGATAATATTATGATAAGGTATTGGCGGCATGCAGAAGGTATCCTCATCGCTCTCTTCGTGGTCGACGTCACTCGCTTCGTCATCCTCGTCGCTCGATCTGTCCATTTCTGAAACAACAGAAAACCCAAATTAATTTAATGTGTCTATATTACGATAACCCACTGCCTCTGGTACGGCTTATGACTCGCAATACGATGGTCGCGGGATCAAATCAAATAAATTATATTTGAATAATTAGTGTTATTTTCACACAAAATTCATTTAAAATAATATATATTATATTTGCGGCACGTTCCAGAGTGGAAGATACCCATAGTATCGCCCTGGTGTAAGACCCCATTCAGAATTGAAACGTTGCTTGAAATGGCTTTTGACGGCCGGCATAGTCCAGTGGTAACGCATTGGACTGCCATTCCGAAGGTCGCCGGTTCGAACCCGGCGTGCGCAAATAAATTTTATTTGATTGATTTGTGTTATTTCACAATTAATTAATTAAAATAATAATTAAAATAATATATAGTATATTTGCGGCACGTTCCAGAGTGGAAGATACTACCAGTATCGCCCTGGTGTAAGACCACCATTCAGAATTGAAACGTTGCTCCAAATGGCTTTAGCCGTGTTTAGTGACTAGATCTGAATAGCCAGGTACTTCCCCATCTTCCTCTTTCCCTTCCCCACTTACCTTCAGCCTCACAACATCCCCCAATTGGGGATGCCATAGTCTCACTGGCTCCAGCTGAGGCTCTTGTGAGGTATTCATATAAAAAAAAATATAAAAAGTTAATCAAATACTTGAGGCGGGCAATGTCAGGAGTCAGAATAGCACAGTCAGGTAGGTATGGAATGAAGAAAAGAGTGTGTGTGCCAAGATCGAGTTGCATGGTGGTTCATCCTCTCTGCCTACCGAAATGGCGTGAAGGTAAGTTAGTTAGTTTTATAACTCACGGTTTCCAAGTACAGACTCTTCTAGTACAGCTGCCTCGTCCACGTTACTTTTTCTGCCCATGTCTGACTCTGAAATAAAAGAAAACACAAATTTACAGTAGAATTTGGATATAATGACTTTGCATTTAACGGTCTACTGTTTTAAGTGACGATAATGTAAACTCTAGTAAGGTTTCATAGCTTTTAGTAGGAAAACGTATCCGTTTAAAGTGACCAACTACGTAAAGCGACCTATTTTAATGATAATTTGTCCGGTTACAAAACCCACCTACCAATACAGCCTCGCAACACAATGAGTCCCGTGAAGCGAAAGTGTTTTTTCAATTTAAGAAAAAAATGCTGTATTACACCGTTTAGAAGCCGGTGAATCAAATGTAATCCTCGCAAAGAAGTTCGGCATGTCTTATTTCTCACTCTGCAATACCCGTTACAGAAAAAAGATGTGTAATGATGCATCCACGACATAACAACAATACATTTTGTATGTTTGTTATGTGGAATTTTTAAGTACTATGCTTATTTCCTGCCAATATACCAACAGTGAAACTGTGCTAGGGATATCAATATAAAATATAGATAATTGATTTTATATTGAGCCCCTGGTATGACATTTCAAAAAATAAACTCACCGTTCCCAAACGCCGACAATTCTTCGTAGAATGGTACGTCCACCCACAGCTCGCTGTGATAGCCGGCTTCCGGAGAGAAGAGTTCCCCACTCCGCGATGTCCCAGGTAACGGCTCGGGAGATGCTGCACGGATAGGCATAATTGGTGCATTGGGAGCCGTTGATTGGGTCTGTGCGGGAGTGGACATCCACGGTGGTGGTACGGGTCGTGGCAACGGTGAAGGCGTCCCTTGTGAAAAGGGACACGTTGTTCTCTCCGGAGATGGAATTCTGAAAACATTTACATAAATCATAGAAAATTGTTCTCATTCACGTGTGAAACAGTAAGTACAGTATGTAAATAAACAATAAAATAAGAACTCTGTAAAATATGCACTGAATGTGCCAAATGCACAGAGCGCTGAACTTACCAACTCTCACTGTAAGAGTGGAACGCTGTCAGGAAAAAACAATAATATTGTACCAAGCATCTAAATACGATTACTTACTTTTGTTTAGTTTTTCTTGGAGGTGCGGTAGGGAGCAAAATGCGCGCCGCCTGCTTCTTGAATTTTCGGCTTTCCAGCTCTAGCCGGATGGAAGCAGGCAGGGCCCTAACAGCCTTTAGGGCCTTGACGCGATCCTCTCGCACCAGTAGCAAAGCAGGGTCGCTGTTTAAATAAATACAAATATATGATGAGTTCAACGGCCACAGCAAAGTACTTTCATAAAAAAACATTAAAAAATACTAACACTCCAGACGAGGCTGCAATTGCAGCTCTGCGTTGACGTCCACGTGCAGGTAGTCCGGCACCAGCTCGTACCCCACGTCTCCCTTTTCCTCTGCCTCCTCTTGCAGTCAGCACCGCTCTATAAATTTTAAATTGAAAACACTTAATGTAAGTACTTAAATGTTTAAATTTTGTTAAATATTGCACTAATATAAAATTTGAAAATAATTATTGGGTTGTGGAGTGATCCCTTTCCCTGGACGACAGCTGTTTCTGCACAAATTTGGTAAAAGTAAACAAATTAATTAATTATACAACTAAATTACTAAATTTTTATTGTGTGACGAAGGCTTTACACCATTTTACATGTGAAAAAGAGTCAACTTTTTGACATATGACTTAAAATAATTGGTTAGCAAATATCTGTATTAATAATGAACCAATTCAAATAAAACTTATATATATCTCTTTGTTTTGAATCACTGTGATGGAATATCTATATTTCAAATGCGCGAGTGCAGTATTTAAGACATTATTGTAAATCAAAAACAGATGACGTCTTCAGTTGACGTAATCTTACACAAAAACTTCAACCAAAACAATATAATACAAACAAACGAATTAAAAACGCATTTCAAAGATAGATAAGTCAATCATGATTACACAGATATATAATTATGCGTTAAAAACCCAATAAATTAATTACTTACGGCATTTTAGGAAGAGTCCAAAATTTCGTGAATGTTGAAAATTTATAATTTTGTTTTTGACAGGACGCCATAAAAAAACCGCGAAAACTCGTTAAATAACACTTCAAAGACAACGGATAAGTTCATAGACAAAGAGAATATATTATCAGCTATTCGATAAAACAAGTAGCTGGCCATGGAAACGTTTTAAATAATTACAATAAATATTTTACGAATGGTAGAAAAATCGGTCCATTTTTGGACCGATATCAATCGCAGAAAAATAAAAGTGGTCGATTTTTCGACCGAAATCGTTCCAGTGGCTAAAGCCTTTGAGATATCCCACCGTAAATTAATAAAAAAATTGGAAAAATCTGTATTACGGGCAACGAATTTAACTTTTTAAAAGCTACTCAAATGGACGCAAGCAACAAGTTAAAATAAAATATATTCTTAGCAACCAGTGCTCAACTAACTATAGAATACCACAAGGAAAGACATTAGGACCATCTTTGTTCCTGTTCTACATTGACGACTTATGCAACATTAATATCCAGGGAAAAATTGTTCGTTTTCCGATGACACTGTCTAACTGTTTGAAGCTGAAACTTGGCTAGCTGTTTATAAAACGGTGAAACGAATAAAAGCATTGTAAAAAATGGTTAGGTTGAATTACGCTTACACTGAACACCGAGAAAACTAAATATATCACCTCAAGTATGAATATTACAGGTCAACCTCATGACGGTGCCTCTATTAGAATACACTTATTTCTAAACTCCAATGAATGCTGTCAATGCCCCGACATTGAGCGCACTACTCACATGAAACACCTCTGCTTCACAATTGATCCATACCTAAAATGGAATCTTCATTCTCAAATAATTAATAACAAACAAAATAAGAAAAACCGCTTTTTCAGAATAATACGAAACTTTCTCGACTTACTACACTAGAAAATGATTTACTTCACTGTCTGTCAATCTATCATTGTGCATGAAATCATAGCATAGAGAGGTGGCACCTCATCTGCCTTAGACCCAATCATAAAAGCACGGAAAACCACGATCAAAATAATCACTAGGCTACCCCTAGTAACAGACTCAAACCTAATCTGTAATATTATGAATGTGTTTGACATTCGGCAGATATACGAAAAAACAATACTCACGCACCTATATACAAACAAACATAAATACGACACATTTTACTATTTTTATTATTATTTATTGGATAACTTGTATAGCGCCGCTTTTGTGAGATATCACCTCAGGGGCGCTTTACAGTTGATGCAGGTATTACAAAAAATATAAATATTACAAAAATAAAGTGAAGTTGAGGTAAATAAAATGAAGTATAGGAACGAGTGACACGAAGATAGAAGATGGAGACTCTGCAGCAAGAATCCCAGGTGGTGAAGAAACTGGACCAGCTGCTGCAGCGAAAGAGTCCATCCACCGCGTCCACCAACAGTGGCAGCACGAGGTTCGTCATCCGTCCAGGTATGTGTCTGCTGCTAATAAAGCGCTGACACAATATTCTCTCACAGATACAAGACCTTGGCAGCACCGCTGTGACGTTCAACGAAGATAGAAGATGGAGACTCTGCAGCAACTGAGAGACTGTACTTGAAACAATAACAAAGATTTATTCCAAATTCCTGAAATGCATAATACAACAAAATTGTACAACACTCTTCGAGAAAACATAAAAAATGTGATACTCAAATAAATTTCAAAAAGAACATTATAATTTGGATCAAAAGTATTAAAAGGGCCTTTACCGGTGAAAAAATGACTGCTTCCACACAGGCTAGCCGCAAGTCGCTAGCTTAGTGAGGTAGGTTATGAGAAATCTCATTTTTTTTTTACATACTACCTGTACGGGACCAAGTTAGTGAAGCCCGCACAAATACTGCAAATTCAATAGGGCACCGGCACACATTGACACCTTGATCTGAGAGTTTTTGCAGGGGCAGTAGGAAAACATTAAATTAAACAAGTATTACTTTCCCGAGTACTCTCGGATGAGAAGTGACTGTTTGTACCAGTTACTTCTCTATTTATTGGACAAAATTATACATTAAATCTCACACATGTTCAATGAGAGTAATTAGCGATCACCCTTATCTCTTCACTGTGTTGAACAAAACAAAACATTAGTTTTTAAATGTATGGTGGCGCCGAAAATCCATTAATATTAACTATAGCAGTCGCACATTAAGGATGTGGAATAATATTATAGTATCATATTTATTTTAACGCAGATATCTCAATGGTTTTATCAAAGATATTAAGGACATCGTAAAAACTTGAGATCTTGTTATCTCATAATGACTTTGGCTCTGTACGTCCGATATACTCCCCACGGTGCAGTCTCTGCTGCGCCCAGCTACTCCGTCGGGCGTATTCTGTTTCATCCCAGCGTCTCGTGTTTGCAGTTGATGTCATCGCAAGGGGTTTCGGCTAGGCAGGTGTTGTCGTGCTGGTGATTGGATCGGCTGGTGTTGTTGAAGCAGGTAGTATGACGTCGATTTTAATGGCCGGTCTAACATATATTCCGGAACTTGTCTGGATACGGGCTGTCCTGACTTGTCCATCGGCGGCGGGCACGGCCTCAAGGACGCGGCCACGCGGCCAGCTGTTCCGTGGCAGCGTGGAGTCCATAATGACCACCAGGTCATCCTTTTTAATGGGTGTGACCGGGTTGTGCCATTTTTGCCGAGCTGCCATGGTGGAAAGGTATTCTAGAAGCCACCGCCTCCAGAATATGTCTGCAAGTTGCTGGCCGATACGCCACTGGCGGCGAAGGCATATTTCCTCTTCCTTTTTGCCAAACATGGACAAGAGGGGATGCTTTCCAGCCGACCCTAGAAGAAAGTGGTTGGGGGTCAAAGGCTCTTCGTCGCGTGGGTCAACTGATATGTGAGTGAGTGGTCTGTTGTTCATTGTGAATTCAGCCTCTGCCAGGGCCGTGAGTAAGGTTTCTTCTCTAGGTGCCCGTTCCTTAAGTGTGGTGCTCAGGGCTCTTTTTACTGACCTCTCTCAAGCCTCTCCCAAGCTCCCCCCATGTGGGGCGTCATTGGAGGTATGAAATGCCACTCAATGCCCTGGGTGGCTATGGCATCAAGCATTCTGGCATCGTGGCTCAATGATACCACTGTCAATCAACACTGTCAAGTCTAGTATTGACGATTTTCTGTATCTCCTTCAAATTATCAAAAAATTAACAAAATCAACAATAGAAAATAGCTAAAAAGTGGTCAATTCATCTAAATCGAAGATTGCGCACTGTCCAGTGTATTTCTTTTCACAAAAAGTGTGTTTTTTGCACCAAAAAGAGTTTTTTGTTTTTCCTCGAGAGCTTGTGTCATAAACTCAAAAATCGGTGCCATAGTTCTTGAATATCAAAGAGTGAAGATCTCAAGTGTAGCAAAGTTATCCATCCTTAAAGGAAACAATTATTCAATAGTGCTCTTTTAGTGTGAATTTAGACGCTCAGCGAATTTAGAATGAATACTCAATGTACTGCATGCGAAAAAAACATTGAAGTTCCGGCCGATTTTATAGCATGTTCTGTATGTGAAGATGGATATCACATTTTGTGTGCGGATATAGTGGAAACTTCTCGCCGAGGTGCAAAAAATCAATCTCAATCGCAACAATGGAAATGTAAGAAGTGCATTAAAATTCCGAAATCAACTAAACAGAAACTTATCGATAATAACATGAATGAACTCAATCAAGACCTGACACCTGTTGCCAAAAATCAAAAACGAATTGCACAAACAGCGAAGCTTACAACCACACCTACAATAACCAGTGAAAATCTAGCTTCATCATTCACAGATGGCTCTAATCAGCCGTTAACATTGGAAATATTCTTGAAGGAACTTGAAAAATTTAAAACAACAATGATTTCTTTTGTAGACAATAAACTAAGCATCTATGATCACAAATATGAAGAAATATTAAAACAAAACAATGATCTACTAAAGTCATTCCAATTCATGGCGGATCAACAGGAAGATCTAAAAAAGCGTGTGACTTCTATGGAAAAATTACAGGTTAAAGATAATGCTGATCTAATCGAATTAAAAAACCAAAACAACATTTTTAATTAATACAATCTCACAACAAGACGTCAAAATCGACAGACTAGAATATATGTCTCAAATATGTAATATTGAAATAAGAGGGATTCCAGAATCCATCTCTAATAACTATTTAGAAATTCTCAATAAAATAACAAAAATTATCAACCTTGAGGACTCTTCAGGAAATGTGAACTCGGTAATAAAAAAAATCTATAGAATGGGGCCTAAAATTGCTGAAAAAAATCCCAGATCAATCATTGCGACCTTTAATAACACACTAGATCGAGATAATTTCTTATGCAAAATAAAAACATACACAAAGGCCACAACTCCCAGCACAAATAAATTAAATACATACGATCTAGGAGTATCGCAAGATGCCCAACGAATATATATATCGGATCACTTAACACGAAAAGCAAAATTCCTCCTAGGACAAACTAAACGATTCGCCAGAGAAAATAATTTTAAATATGCATGGACATCTTCAGGACGTATCTTACTGAAGAAAATTGACAGCTCAAAAATCATAACAATAAATAATGCCAATGACCTGCAACGTTTAAAAAGTCAATCTATCTGACTTCTATTTCACTCTGTCATTATGGCTGTTAATGAAGATATCATTTCATGTTCTCATATTGTAATATATTGTTATAGAATATTTATATACTCATTTATTTTTATCACAATCAGTAAGATCTCATGCAACCTCATACTTCTAGTAAATCTATATAAATCTGGGAAAAAAATAAATGAATATATCTATATTCCTTTTATGGTCAGATTCTGGAATAGTTCGCAGGTAATTGTAACTTATTTTTCTATTGCAACACACCCGTCGCACCTACATATTTACAGATTGAGTACTCACCGTGCTCTGATTAAGAATAATAAGTCGGTAATTATGAAATTCATTACTTGTTCATTTAAGACTCATTTCATAATTTTCAATAGGATAATGAATAAGCAATGTGATGTATTCTATATTTACCTACCACCCTTAGCTGTTGTTATCACATATAATTTGTCATTAGGTAATAACATACAAATAACAACTGTGCATATACCTGAAAAAAAATTTTTTCATTGCAAATACCTACGCACTATTTTGGCCACATCGCTGTGTATTTCAAATGTTTTTGTATGTATTTATTTTATGTCAACATATTCTTTGCAACATCTTTACAACCTAAGTACGCTCCATGCTCTGAGCTATATTTTTTTGTTAATATCATTTAATAATTGTTGTTTTGTTAATATCATAAAATCATTGCAAATACCTGCGCACTATTTTAGTCACATTCTGTGTATTTCTAATGTTATTGAATGTATTTGTCATTTTAGTTGCGTTCTTGATACTAACTTATTTATCTTACCAATCTATTACCACCAAAAGATCTACTACCACTCTATAACCACTTTTATTGCTATTATTCACTTTATTATAAATATTTACTTTAAGATTGATAATTATGTAAACATAATTTCCTTCGTTTGTACCTTCACGGGATATACCTACATTTTCGACAAGTTTTCACGGGCTCAAATTAATATTAATATACACCCATTATCATTCTTATTATTATTATTAATTACATCGCACATTATTTGCTTTTGTTTTATGAGTCACACCACCAACAGCAACATGTATAAAAAAGTATTAATATGGATTCTATATTGGATGAAGAACTAAATGACGACAAGGAAATCAATATCAACATAGATGACCCATCAGTATGTAATGAATTTCTTAACCATTCTGCTCTCTCTATATATTGTATGAATATAAGATGCATAAAAAAAAATTTCGATGATACTATAGCTGTTCTCGACGCAATACAACATAGATTTGGCATTATCGTTTTTAGTGAGGCTTGGTTGAAAGATTCAATCTATATCCCAAGTATTACTGGATATTCATCACATAGCACCAAAAAAAATTATTTACAAAATGATGGAGTTGTCGTTTACACTCGGAATGATGTCATAGTTTCTGTTGAAGAAATAACTATTCCACATGCCAACTGTCTTAAATTACAACTACCTTATAATGTATGTGTTTTAGCAGTTTATAGATCTCCTTCTCAAGCACACATTGATACCTTTCTTGACCACCTAAATGACTTACTACGTTCTGTATCAACACATAACCATGAAGTGATTTTATGTGGTGATATAAATATAAATATTCTGGATATGAACAGCATAAAAAGTGAACAATATCTTTCACTTTTGATTTACCACGGTCTAAAACCATTAATTATTTCACCGACTAGAGTAACATCAAGTACTGAGAGTTGTATTGATCACATTATGGTTAAGTCAAAAGAAGATCCTCAGAGTGCTGTATTCAGGACCAGTATTACAGACCATTTTGCTACATTATTGAAATATCCTAAATCCAGAGTAACAAAATCAAAAAAAATAGACGTAAAGCTTAGACTAACTGTGGATAATGACCTACTAAATTCGACACTGAAAGAGGAAACATGGGATACAGTCTTATCCACCAGTGATGTCAATACTGCAGCTGATAATTTCATAAGACGTCTAAAATTACATATTGGAAATTGCTCATATACTAAGAGAATCCATTGTAATAAAAAGCACTTGAAACCATGGATAACTTCTGGAATTGTTAACTGCCTCATTAAACGTGACAAATTACACAAGAGTTGTCGTAAAGAACCAAATAATATCGAACTGTTTGCACATTATAAAAGATACAGAAATTGGTGTTCTAAAATTATAAAAACGACCAAACAGACATATTATAAAGGGAAGCTTCACGAGGTAAAAGGAAACATAAAGCAAGAATGGAAAATAATAAAACAAGCATTGGATTTGCAAAAGGAATCAGTGCCCATAAATAAACTGAAAGTAAATAATAACATTGTATCCATAAATGATAATCCAACAGTCATTACTAACCATGTGAATAATTTTTTTAGTGATATAGGTCAAAATTTTGCTAATCTTTTGTGTAGTGCAAATAACACCAGTGAAGAATCTTTAGTAAAAAATTATAATCCAACACAATCTATGCAAAATGCCTGCTTTGAATTCAAACCAACGAATTGTAATGAAGTTTTAAATGTGATTAATGAGCTAAAATCAGGTTTTTCGAGTGGAAATGACAATATAAGTGCAATGGTCTACAAACAAAATGCTTCTGAACTAGTAATACCTATTACACACATTGTAAATGTTAGTTTTGAGAATGGCTTGTTCCCTAATCATTGCAAAAATTCCGAAGTTATTCCTTTATTTAAAGGAGGAGATAACAAAGATGTAAATAACTATCGACCTATCTCCTTGCTAAATACGTTATCAAAAATAATAGAGAAATTAGCTAAAATTAGGTTGATGTCTTATGTAAAAAGATATGAAATTCTCTCAGATAATCAATTTGGCTTCCGAGAGAACATGGGAACAAGTGATGCTGCTTTAAAAATGATTACCACAGTCGTAGAAGCTCTTGATACTGGCAATAAAGCAATGGCCGTCTTTTTAGACTTGTCTAAGGCATTTGATACCGTATTCCACGGTTTACTCTTAAAAAAACTCAGTTCAATGGGTATTGTTAATAAATCTTTAGATTGGTTCAGATCATATCTTGAAAATAGAACACAGAGAGTAATAATTAATGATCACATTAGCTCAAAAAAATCAATTGTATATGGTGTTCCTCAAGGTAGTGTTCTGGGTCCAATTCTATTTTTGTTATATATTAACGACCTCTGTAAACTGAAATTTTCTGGATCTTCAATTGTATTTGCAGATGACACTGTCTTGGTGTTTGCTGCTGACACGTGGAATGAAACGTATGCTAAGTGCGAGGCAGGATTAAGGGCAGTCAAAAATTGGCTTGATCAAAACTTGTTAACCTTAAACATGAACAAAACTAAATATATTACTTTTAGCATTTCCTCTGTAAATCAACCATCTTTGGAACGTTCATTAAAAATACATTGTTGTGTGCAGGAGTGTAACTGTCAATCTTTGGAAAGAGTAGACAACATCAAATACCTGGGTTTAATTATTGATAAAAATTTAAAATGGAACAATCACATTACTACATTAGGAAACAAAATAAGAAGGCTAGCCTACATTTTCAAAAATCTAAGAAACATATTGGACAAAGTTACATTAAAAACTGTATATTATGCTCTAGTTCAATCAATGCTTTCATATAATGTTGTCTGTTGGGGTTCTTGTAACAAGACTACCTTAGAGCCTTTGAATGTTGCGCAAAAATTAATTTTAAAAATAATGTATAAGAGAAATTTTATGTATCCATCAAAGTTATTATATAGTGAAAGCAAAATTATGACAATAAGGCAGTTGTACATAATACAGGCTCTCTGTAAATTTTTCAACAACACTATTACTGCCAAAAGATCTCAACAAGTGCGCATCACTAGAATGGGTTCTTCTTTAATGTATCAGCCGGTGTATACCAGAACATCCTTCGGACAAAGGAGTTTTTCATATAAAGCTCCGTTGCTATATAATATGCTTGGAGAAAATATAAAAACTATAGGTACGTTAAATTCATTCAAGAAAATGGTCAAAATCTCCGTACTAGCTGAGAATGATGATTTTGGATCACCCATGTTGTCGCTTATATCATAATTCCTTGTGGAAGCTCTGTTTCGATACAATCCTTATTTACTTACTGCGCATGCACTTATTTACTTCTAAAATAACTTTTGGTTATTTATTATTATGTTACTTATTATTATTATTATCTACTTAATTATCGTATTAATATTTACTTTAATTATTGTCTAGCTAAAATATTTACTTACTTACTTTTTATTATAATATTATCTACTTACCTATCGGTTATTATTTACCTTTTTTTATCTAGTTATTTTTTATTTTTTCTTATTTCTTTATCTTATCAGTATGGTTTCCTATGCCTGTGTCTGATAAGCCAGCACAGGTACCTTGTACTTTAGTTAACAGAAGAATATTATTGTTGCCAACTTACTTAATAATGCTTCTTTTCTTTTCTTTTCTTTTGTTGACTTTTTTGTTTTTTGTTTTTATTTTTTTCATACATTTCTTACTAAAATTTTGTTTATTTTTGTCTACCGGTCTCGAAACGTCCGTGTCATAAACTTTTCTTTTTTTGTTTAAATTTAATTTAATGTTGTTATTATTTTAAATTTACATATATGTATTTTTTAAATGATATTATTGTAAAGCTGCACATCTTGATACAGGAATGCCCTAGTGAGATGTGCAGAGTATGCTTTTTATGTAAAAACTGTTTTTTGAATTAAATAAATAAATAAATAAATAAATAAAAAATAAATACCAGAGCGTCTCTCATCTCTGCACCGGCTCCATGAAAATTTGTTCCGTTGTCGGAGTAAATGGCTGCGGGTTGTCCCCTTCGCGCAGTCATCCGCTGTATGGCCATGATGGCTGAGTCTGCGGTCAGTGAGGCGGTCAGTTCTAAGTGAATGGCGCGGGTCGAGAGACAAGTGAAGATGGCTCCATATCGTTTTTCCCTATGTCTGCCAACCGTGATCTCCATAAGCCCGAAGTAGTCGAGCCTGCAATGTGTAAATGGGCGGATGTGATGCATCAGTCGAGGTGGTGGTAGCGCCCCCATTAGTGGTGGAGAGAGTTTGCTTCTCCTTATGCGGCAGGTGGGGCAGGCGTGTGCTATCTTCCTGCTTGTAGTGCGCAGACGCAGTACAAAGAAATCGCCCCGCACCTCTGCGACCGTCTTCTCCGTGCTGGGATGGTCCGCCTTCTGGTGGTAGTGGCGAATCAGGAGCTGAGTGTACGGGTGGTCTTCATCCAGGATGACGGGAGTCCTTGCTACATACTTCGTTTTCGCTAGAGCTCGCAGCCGGGTACCCATCCGCAGGGCGCCGTCTTGTCCGAAGAAGGGGTTTAATGGGTTCAGACGACTACCAGTCGGCAGCATTTGGCCTTGCTTGAGGGTGGTCATGTCAGTATTGAAGGCGTCCTCCTGAGACCTTTTTATCCATCTGTCTTCCGCCTCCTTGATCTCCTCCGCTCGCAGTGGGCCCCCTACAGATTTGTTAACTTTCATCCGAAATTGTTTCACAAAGCGGAGAACCCACGCTGTTGCACGGATCAGCCGTTGCCATGAGGAGATTCTCTCGATGGATGGTAATGCTTCCCTTGCAGTTGATAGAAGGCCAACGTAGTGAGGCTTGACCTCTAGTGTCTGGTCGTCGGGCCTTCTGACAGGTGCACGCTCTTTTGGCCACGCACTCTCAGGTAAAATGATAAAGGCCGGGCCGGTAAACCACCTTCCTTTGGGTGATAGGTCGGGCACATCTGAGTCCCTTGTACCGATGTCAGCGGGATTGAGCTTGGTTGGCACCCATCTCCAGTCGAGTATGTTGGTTAACTCGTCTATTTCGCCCAGTCTGTTTGCCACGAAGGCAGAGTACGTAAGTGGGTCAGTTCGTAACCAGCACAATACGGTTGCAGAGTCTATCCAGAAGTACGTTTGGGATATACGGGCCTGGCTTTCCTTGTGGATGGTCTGGGCTAGTCTTGCCGCGATGAGTCCGGCTTGTAACTCAAGGCGGGGAATGGAGAGAGGCTTCAGTGGCGCCACTTTGCATTTACTGGCCAGAAATGTCGCCTGTAGGGCTACATTTACTTCTTCGGTGTAATAGGCGACAACGCAGCAGGCTTGTTCTGACGCATCGCAGAAGAGATGTAGGGTCACGCTGCTCTGCTTGAGATGGAGGCAGCGTCTCGGAACTGAAATGCTGTGTGTATTCAACAGGCTCAGCCATTCGGTCCACCTCTGTGTATGTTCAGGGGTAATGGGGTTGTCCCAGCCTATACTCGAGCGCCACACGGCCTGCAGCAGTATCTTCGACCGGATTGTAAGGCAGGAAATGAAGCCTACTGGGTCGAAGATTTTCATTACTATTGAGAGCAGCTGCCTTTTCGTGGGTCGCGTGGCCACTTCTGGGGTGATCGTCTCTTGGAATGAGTACAGAAAGTTATCAGTGGATGGATCCCAAACTAGTCCGAGCACTCGTTCTGTCTCCGTACCTCCAACGCTGATCCGCACTGTGGAACTGGCCCGGTCTTCTGTGGGAACACCGGCTTTGGCAGCTAGACTGTAAGATGACCAGCTCGTTAGGTGGAATCCTCCTTTCGCGAGGAGGGTGCTCACACCGTGGACGAGTGAGGCAGCATCCTGAAAACTGTCTACCGCATCTAGGTAGTCATCCGTGTATAATTTAGAACGAATGGCTGCTGCAGCAGTCGGGTTCTCATGTTCGTATTCCCCGGCTACCTTGTTCTGGACGAACTGGGCGCTGCTCGGTGAACAAGTGGCTCCGAACATCATAGATGACATCTGGTAAGTATCAGGTTCGTGTTGGTTCGGTAATCTCCAGAGGTAGAGTTGGGACAGCTGATCTTCCCGCCTTATCTTGATCTGCAGAAACATTTCCTTGATATCTGCGGCAATGGCGATGTTTCCCTCTCGAAAGCGCAGAATATTCCCTAAGAGGGAAGACAGCAGGTCAGGGCCGGTAAGCAGCTGGTCATTAAGGGAGGTCCCTCGGCAACGACTGTTGGCGTCGAACACTATCCTGATCTTCTCTGGCTTATTGGAGTTTGTCACCGCAAAGTGGGGCAGGTACCATTTTCTGGGTGCGGTTGTTGACGCTTCCAGTTTAGACAGCTTCCTGGCGTAGCCTTTGTTGACCAGCTGGCTCATCTTGTCGCTGTAGGCTGCTGCCAGATTCTGATCTGCTGCCAGCTTCTTCTCAAGGGAATGAAGTCGTTTCAGCGCGCACTGCCGGTTGTCAGGCAATGTGGCTTCCGGATTACGCCACAGGAGGCCAGTTTCCTACCTCCCAGTGCGAAGAAGCCGGGTAGTCGTGTTCATTAGTGCGATGGCCCTTTGTTCGCTTGCCTGCACCAGTCGCCCCAACCACCACCAATTTCTCAACAGGACTGCCAGTCGTGGTTCGGCGAAACTCCCCCGTCACTCTATTGTTTTCTTTACTTTTATGTGTTTACAGGTACTGGAGTGTGGGTCCCCTCCACCAACTATCTGCCTGACACTTGAACTTGATTGTTTTGTTGTTTATTTTTCTGTGTTGTCCTTAGTTTAGTACTTGTAAGCGCTTGCATACCGCTTCATAACACCGTATGCGGGGACATTGAAGGCCTAGCTTCATTTATATAAATTGTAGAGCCGTTTATTCAAAAAAATTAGATTCATGCGAGAGCTCCGAAGGGGTGACCATAAGTCACCTATACCGGGGTGGGACAGGGTGGGTGTACTTTCAATGTTCGCTTGCCTGGGTTCTCACCGCGGCAGTTACGCCAAGAGAGTCGACGGCAAAGTTGAATTTTACCATTTCTCTTAGGCGGATATCTGCGGCTGATTCAATTTGTAGTGCCAGCGTCGTGGATTTATTGTCACTGCCAGGCCCGTCACCCCCATGGGCGATCCACCCCAATGCGGTTCGTGACACTATTCGCGTAGTGTCATGGTCTTTGCGCACTTCCCGTGAAACGATCAGATGAGCATTGTCCTGCCCTATTAAAAGTTTTGGGGTGACAAGGTTTCCCTGGGCCTGTTGTTCTGGCAGGTTGAGGTCGGAGATCGTGTTGGCGATGATGTAGTAGGTGTCACTGCTATCACATCCTCTTATTTATTTATTTATTTATTTATTTATTATTTTATTTACGCCCTAATGGGCTTTTACATGAAAATATACATTTACATTGATTACAATAATTGAACATAAGAAGATAAATGGAGTTAATTGTAAGAAAGCAACACATATAATAAAATTTTGTGCAAATTAGCAAAACACTAATAAGATGGATTCAATATAAAATATACCCAAGCATGAAATAGTAAGTAAAAGAAAGTTCAACATAAAAAGTAAGTAAGTGGGTGTGTTTAAACCCAGTATTAATTGTGAGTTTAACAAATCGATAAACCAATATAAATTAGAGTGTAACTTACTCGTGAGGTAAAGAACATTATAACAGAGATTTAAAAAAAAAAAAAAAAATAACAAAATAAGAGTTGCACCTGTAAAAAGCAAAAACTAATAGAATTTAGCAATATCGACATGAATAAGAAATAATAAGATCTGAGATGGAACATAGTGTTATGTATAAAAAGTAGTTAGTAGGTATATGCATACAATTATAAGTGTATAGTAGAGCAAATAAAAAACAAACAAATATGGATATAATTTACTTGAAAGGTTTCGAATGGGAGAAGATGTAATAAAATTATTAAAGCTATAAAAGTTAATTATTAGCCGATAGAATCGAAATAAGTTGCCTTTTAAAGCTCACAAAATTGTCAAAACCAAACATATCTATAAGTTCACAGTATTTATTCGCAAGGTTGTGAATTCTAGGAATTGGTGAAAAAATAGAATAATTAGTGTTGAGGTTCTTGTTAAATTTAAAAGTATCTTTACTGCGAGTTTGCCTAGCAGGAACATTAATGCAAATAAGTTCCAACAAATTAGGGCTGTCAATTAAAGATTTAATAATTTTGAATAAAAATAGCAAATCAATTAACACTCTTCTATCAGATAATTTAAGAAGTTTAGTTTCAGCAAGCAAGTTATTGTAATTTATAAATTCGATTGGAATTTTCATTATGGTCAGCTTCACTCGGTGGGAGAGTGTGTCAGAGATGCACATCCCTTTGGCGCCATGGATCCGTATGCCGCGGACTGGGCCGCTCACCCCGATCCGTATCGCGATGTCAGCGTCGACAAGTGTCACAGTTGAGCCTTCGTCGAGGAGCGCGAACACCAAAACTTTGCTTCCTTGGGGGACGCCCAACATAACCTGCACAATTTTTAACAGCACGCTCCGGTCCGTCGTCTGGCGTCACAAGTTAACCTCACCGACGGCACCTTCCGGTACAAACTGTGGGTTGTGAAGCAAACGGTGATGTGGTGATCTGCACCCTCCTATGCCGCACCATGCCTTGGTTTTACAGTCCCGCGAGTGGTGTCGATCCAGACACTTACGACACAGGTTCTTCTGTCGCACCATTGTCCACTGGAGAGCGAGACTTTTCTTCGCGAACTCGGTGCACTCGCGAGTTTTGTGGTTGCCACCGCACTGGCCGCAACTTTCACTAGACCTATTATTTTCGCGAGGCTCACTCCTCTTTCGCGATGTAACAAATTCAGCGGGTCTAGAGTCTGGTTCAACTTCTTCACCGTTTACTACATGCACCTGCTCGGTCCGTCGCGGTCGAGGTCGCACTGGGTCGATCATCCCGCTGTTGGGTATAGCGTTAGCCATACTTTTCAGAAATGCTGCCAGCTGAGTTATTGTAGCTAGACTCGTAAGACCACGTGTCTCATACAGACAGGTCATCCGTAGCGTAATCGGCATCGTTGTTGTGATGTCATTCAGTAGGGTGGCATTGGTCAGGTATCTGTCAGTCCTAAGGATCTTAAGTGATGCAACCAAGTTCTGGACGGTTCCGGAGAAGTCTGCCAGGTCCTCGAGGGTTGCGTCTATTGTGAGATACGGCAGCTTTTTCACCTTTTCCAACATCAGCGTGGCTATTGCGCTGGCGCCACCGTATCGCTGCTCGAGGACAGAGAGGATCTCTGGAACTTGAGCGGGATACATGAGGAGAGGGCCGACTGCATCCCGAGCCTTCCCTTTTAGTGCACGCTGCAGCCGGATGAGGTTTTCGGATGAAGTCATTCTGCAAGTGGTTGTGGATTGGGTGTACTGGGCTTTCCATGTGGGCCACTCGAGCGGGTCACTCAGGAAGAGGGGAAGATCCTTGGCCGTGGTCTGCCTTGCGATTAAGGCGGCCATCCGTGTATCGTCCTCTATCGTGCGAGAGCTTTCTTGGGCACGGGACGTGCGAAAACCCTCTGCTATTGCTGAGGTGATCTGGGCCAGCTGATCAGCGCCTTTTTGCACCCACTCGTGAGTGTGCTGTGCTGTCTCATCTGTAGGCTGTAGGCAGTGGCGGAAACAATGGTGAAAAATCCTGACTTGTAGGGAATTGCTGCGGTCTGTTATGCGTAAATTCCACTTCTCCAGGTACTGCTGCTTGGGGCTGTCGCTCGGGGTACTGTAGTAGAGTATAATCGGCTATGGGAATGCTTGCCACGGGTGCCATGTGTCCAGTAGTTTCCGACAGTATGTGCACTGAGCGTGCATTCGAGGCGGGTCCGGGTGTTATGATAGCGTGGCCAGCATTCAAGGCGGGCCGTTTTCCCGGCAGTGTACGCACCGGGCATGCATTCAAGGCTTGCCCGGGTGCTGTGATAGTGTAACCGGCTTTCGAGGCGGGCCACACTCCAGGCGCTGATTGCACCGGGCATGCATTCGAGGCTTACCCGGGTGCTGTGATAACGTAGCCGGCATTCGAGGCGGGCCACGCTCCAGGCGCTGTTTGCACCGGGCATGCATTCGAGGCTTGTCCGGGTGCTGCGCGTGTGGTGTACACAGGGCGCGCATTCGAGGCGGCCTCGGGTGCTGCAATGTAGTCCGTTAATTGTGACCAAGTCTGTTCGAACAGTTGGGTTGATCCTTAAAGAGGTTGAGGTTGGTCAGCATTTAAGGCGGGCCTTAACTCAGGTGCCACGGGGGCTTGGGTAGTTGTGAACCTGGAATCGGCAGGTTGGTGGCTTGCTTGCAGTGCGGCGGATGTCTTTGTTGCTGCTGCCAGGGCTGAAAGTAGGTTGGCGGTGTGCTTAACGTGCTGTTTCTCTCGAGCGCGCAACTCACGGCGCAACATTTGTATTGCATCCTCAGTTGACTCTGACCGTTGGTCATCATCCTCTCCGTCGGACTCCTGGGGGGCCGGGGAACTGTGGGTCAGGATGGGACCCCAAGCTGTGGTTGATTGTTCAATGGAGTCCGAGGCAAGCATAGCTTGATCAGTTTGCTGGGGTGCATCTTGGCTAATAGGAACATCAGTCGGAGAGTTGAAGGTAGGGTCCGGGGCTCGGCGAGACATACGTTTATCTCGGTCTGCGGGAACGCTGGTTGCTGATCGCGACGCCCCGGATGACGTAGAGATTTTACGGCCACTGCGAAGCGAAGGCATCTTTACTGAAGCACGATTAAAGGCGTAATGCGTAGAACCGGCACGAAGGACCAATTTGTACGGGACCAAGTTAGTGAAGCCCGCACAAATACTGCAAATTCAATAGGGCACCGGCACACATTGACACCTTGATCTGAGAGTTTTTGCAGGGGCAGTAGGAAAACATTAAATTAAACAAGTATAGAGCATTGTCAATATAATTAAAAGTCAAAACATTAAGTATTATTGTCACCCAAACTACTACCGCGCGGCTGGGTCCCTAGTATCTACTTCAAATCACTCCACCTTAAATACAGGCTGACCCATCCTCCATTTTTCCAAAAAAAAAAAAAAAAATTTTTAAGTTAATAAAATGGATTCCCAAGGATTCATCAATCTGGCGAGAAACGCGGTTGAGGCCCTCACTGAATTAATAATTGACCCAACAAGCAAATTAAACAAAGATCAAATTGCAAAAATGGTACCAAAAACAAATGCTATTCTCGGAACCATTGCTCAAATGGCTGCCAAAATGGCAGCACTCGAGGGTGAGCTGTCAGCTTTTAAAGCATTATCCAATAAACCTAACTCAGTAGTATCTACTTGTGAAGCAGCCGACGAACTCGAAGAAAGAAAAAAAAGAGCAAATAATCTAATAATCATAAATATTCCTGAAAGCTCTAAGCTCAACCAAATAGAAAAAATACAAGATGACAAAATACAAATTACAAATATCTTGAATAAGATTGATAGTAACATTGAAATTAACTCTATCAACACATTACGCCTTGGAGCAGTGAGGCCGGATAAACCTAGGCCCGTTAAGGTTATTCTAAAGAACTCCACTGAAGCAATAAATATCCTCAGGAGAAAGAACTTTTATCTGACCAACTCCACTGTTAAAATCTTTTCCGACCAAACACCGAACCAACGAAAATTCTTGTCGGACCTCCGCAAAGAATTGGAAACTCGGATAAAGGGAGGAGAAGTTGGGTTAACAATAAAATATATGAATAACAAGCCCACAATAATAAGGTCAACTTCAAAAAACTCAAACACATCATCGGATACGGCCAAAATATCCGAGGCTGCCGTACCAAACTCATAGAGCTACAAACTACTCTTCCACTACTCCAACACATTGAAGTTTTTCTTCTTACCGAAACTTGGCTTGATCCTGATATTCACACCGAGGAACTTGGATTTTCATCTTACAACACCTACCGCCTTGACAGAAATCCAGCCACTAGTACTAAAACCAGAGGAGGAGGAGTTCTTATATCCGTTACAAAATTACTGCCATCCACTCGATTAATTTGTAAACATCTGGACGTGGAACAGGTATTCGTTTTACTAAAAACTAAATCAGGCAAAATTCTACTGGGATGTGTCTACATTCCTCCTGGATCCAATATCACAGTCTACAGAAACCACATAGATGACCTCGAAACCTTTAAAAATAAATACCCTGATGCCAGAACAATTTTATTTGGTGACTATAATACCCCTTGCATTGATTGGATGAATAAGGACTCTTATCACAACTTAAGCCTACCAGAAAATGCCCGCGAAATAATAGATATGACGAACTTACTCTCTCTACATCAAGTCAATCAAGTCTACAATACCAATAATCGACTGCTGGATTTAGTATTCTGCAGTGATACCTCAGTCCATATTGCTAAATCAGCTGACGAGCTTCTCCCCCTAGACTGCCACCACCCCGCCCTAAGCATAACCATCACTACTAATAACTCACCAGATGACACAACTGTTCTTCCTAACCTAACTTATAATTTCTCCAAAGCTGACTATTCTAACATGAATCAATATCTTGCAAATGAAGACTGGTCATTTCTTCACCATAATAATACTATTAACTATAATCTTGAATTATTTTACAAAATTATTAATAAGGCCATTGAAAGCTTTGTACCACTTTCACACTTCAAGGAAGCGAAGTTCCCAAAATGGTTCGGTGGCGAGCTAATAAACCTAGTTATCTGTAAAAAAATTGCACACAAAAACTTTAAAGAATCGAACTCTCTTATCGACTACAAGATATTTCACAACTATAGAACTCAATGTAAAAAACTATCAAGAACTTCATATTTCAATTATATAAATGGAATCGAAAACTCTATACCTTCTAATATACAAAACTTTTTCACTCACGTTAACTCTCTTAGAAAAAACAAACAAGGTTTACCCCTTTCAATGCACTTCAAAGAAAAGAGTAGTACTGACATGAATGTAAAAGTTAACTATTTTGCTGATTATTTTAAAAGCGTCTATGACGAAGATATCCCAGACAATTATACACCACCTTCGTCGCTTAACGAGAGCATACATATCCCTGCCATACACATCAACATAAACGATGTTATAAGTAAAATCAAATCCTTAGACAAAAACAAAAAGGCTGGACCTGATAATGTACATCCCAATATCCTGATAAATTGCATTACTTCACTGGCTGAGCCGATTTTTCTATTGTTTAATCAATCCCTTGACACAGGGTGCTTCCCTGATATTTGGAAACGTTGTTATCTAACTCCTATATTTAAAAAGGGTAATAAAAGTGATGTTACTAACTATAGACCAATATGTAAGCTATCTGTAATACCTAAACTTTTTGAAAAACTATTACTTGATAAAATTTCACCATGTATTAACCATCTCATTGTTCCGAATCAACACGGATTTTTGTCAGGTAGATCAACTCTGACAAATCTCTCGTTATATGAAAACTATATATCAAACGCATTAGCTAACAGAACTCAAGTCGATTCCATATATACGGACTTTATCAAGGCCTTTGACAAAGTATGCCATAAAATTCTCCTGATCAAACTACGTAAGCTCGGTATTGGCAGAAAACTTTTAGAATGGTTTGCTAGCTATCTAACTAATAGAGTTTTACTTGTAAAAATCAATTTGTTCATTTCCAATCAATTTATAGCTACCAGTGGTGTACCACAGGGGTCTCATTTAGGCCCAATATTATTTTTACTGTTCATAAATGATATTGTAAATATATTTGATGAAGATATTAATACATTACTTTTCGCAGATGATTTAAAAATATTTAAAATAATCAAAAGTGCTGAAGATTGTATCTGTCTACAAAATAATTTGAACAGGTTAATTAATTGGTGTTCTCTTAACAAACTTCATCTGAACATAAATAAGTGTTATTCAATTAAATTTTACAGAATAAATCAACCAATTATTCATTCATATAAACTCAATAACTCAATCCTTACCTCTGTCGAAGAAATTAATGACCTGGGGATAACTTTCGACTCTAAATTAAACTTCATATCGCATATAAATAATATTAATAATAAAGGAATGAAAATGCTAGGCTTCATTCTTCGAAATTCCAGAGGTTTCAAGAATATTTCAACATTAAAAATTTTGTATACATCCCTGGTTCGTAGTCAAGTCGAATATAACTCCTCGATCTGGTCCCCCCACTACAAATTACATTCAGATTCAATCGAAAAAATTCAACATAAATTCCTAAGACACATTAATTTTAAACTCGGTATTCCCATTGAAAATATAAATTATAATTACTTGATGAAAAATCTAAATTTATTAAAACTCTCAGATCGAAGAATTATATCCGACTTAATATTTATGTTCAAAATTGTAAATGGTAGTATAGACAGTCCTGATTTAATTAACCTCATTGAATTTCATATACCCACGAGAGCTACTCGTTCTAAAATTTTGTTTAAATGCAACAATATCAGGACTGAGTATTCCAAACACTCGCTTGTACCTAGGTTGCATGAAGTTAGTAATAGATACGCAGATGTGGCAGATCTATTTAACTGCACGCAAGGTAGGTACAAGAGGGCTATGCTATCAAATCTTTTCAATCAATATTAATTTAATCTAATTCTGCCTTATTTGCACTATACAAACTTATGTACTTGTATCTCTTGTTTACTTACTTACCTACTTACTCTCTAATGTCATTTCACAATCAAATGCCACATATATTTGTAATTCTTTTTTAAAAATATTTTAACTGTTACATTTTATCATTGTTTATGGTATATTTATACCGTTGATATTAAATAAATTACTTTCCCGAGTACTCTCGGATGAGAAGTGACTGTTTGTACCAGTTACTTCTCTATTTATTGGACAAAATTATACATTAAATCTCACACATCGTTCAATGAGAGTAATTAGCGATCACCCTTATCTCTTCACTGTGTTGAACAAAACAAAACATTAGTTTTTAAATGTATGGTGGCGCCGAAAATCCATTAATATTAACTATAGCAGTCGCACATTAAGGATGTGGAATAATATTATAGTATCATATTTATTTTGACGCAGATATCTCAATGGTTTTATCAAAGATATTAAGGACATCGTAAAAACTTGAGATCTTGTTATCTCATAATGACTTTGGCTCTGTACGTCCGATATACTACCTATTGTTTTTATATTATTATTTTCTGTTGTTAATTCTATTTACTACCTTATTTATAAACACATGTATACTATGAATTATTCTTAGTTTAAGTCGCAAAATTTCTCAAATAAAGGTATCTTATTATTATTATTTATTTCAAAATAAATATGTCAGATAATTGATCACCAGGACTATACCCTTTTATGTGATTCAATAAATAAATAAAAAAAATTGAGTTGAAACTAAATACAACAAGTTAAGTTTTAAAAATCTGTTTCCGTGCAAATGATATTTCCAGTCCCCACTACACACCTTTTAGTATATTTGGAAAGAGAAATTTTCGTCTTTCCTCTTGCATCCGGAAATGTTTCAATACATTCCAGCTGAGAGCCTGGAACCTTTCTACAGGGGCGTACCAAAGGTTTATTGAAAATTAAAACCCATTGAAACTATTTCCTTCTTTTAATGGAAGTAAGATGAGCTCTGTAGAAAAGCGGAAAGAGCGCTGATTGGGTTTTGGATTCTTGGACCAAAGGGATCGAGTTCCTTCTTACCAATCATCATTCCAGAGTGGAAGATACTACCAGTATCGCCCTGGTGTAAGACCACCATTCAGAATTGAAAAGTTGCTCCAAATGGCTTTAACCGTGTTTAGTGACTAGATCTGAATAGCCAGGTACTTCCCCACCTTCCTCTTTCCCTTCCCCACTTACCTTCAGCCTCACAACATCCCCCAATTGGGGATGCCATAGTTTCACTGGCTCCAGACGGGAGCAGTTGGGACTCTTGTGAGGTATTCACTATAAAATAAAAAAATTAAAAAAAATGCCGTTCCCCAGAGAGTCTAGCCACGCATTCTTTGTTATTCATGCAACGTCTTATACATACTGTTTAGTTAACTGTTCCAACAGATCAAGCCTATTTGTTATCCAATCAATTTCTTCCATAATTTTACTATATTAAACAAAAGAAAATGATTCCTATCGTAAAACAGAAAGTTACTACTATCGTCCTATCGATAAATCAAAGGTACTAAGAGAGACATCTATTGACAATTAGTTGCATTAGTGTCAACTCATTAGTTTTCGGATACCGTATTTATACGCGTGCGTTAATATAAAAATTCGTTGGATTTTTATCAGAATAACAAAAGAGTATGTGTTAAATTTCAAAAAGGTCTGTACAAACGATTACGCTTTTGATGTAATGCTATCAAGATTTGCTCAATAATAATGCTATTTATTATTACAAAATTATGGAAGGAATTGATTGGATAATAAATAGGATTGATCTGTTGGAAAACTTTACTAAACATAAAGATTACTCTCTTGTACCATTGTACGAGCGAGAAATCGGTATGGTTTGAAATGGTTCGAATTATTTTAAGCCGCAGTAGTCCTAAGATACAGAATATCACAACACAAGCAATTATCTACTGTACTGATCAAAAGTTTGCTTTTCGCTATCTACATGAGAACTACGTAGCAAAAATAAATACTCACATTGAGTCATTTGCTTATAAACAATTGCTGTATGGAGGTTAGTGGAAAGAAACTTCAATTTCAAAATTTCAATGTCCAAATACAGAATTTTGAGGGAACATCTTCGCAGTTTTCAGTTTAGCGCTTCTCTTTTCCTTGTTAAATTTATGTACGCCTCACATCATCATTTTTCCCAATTGAGGGAGAGATAGTTGGGTGGTGTCACATTTCAAATTTAAAAAAGTAATCGGAATTCGTTTCCTGGAATGCGGTTGAATATTGAACATCATTGCTTGCAGTTCACTGATGGAGAAACTGAGACGCTATTTACAGAAGGGTTGTAGGTCCTCAAAACATAAACGTAAAACAAAATTTACTGAAAAAATCTTAAGTACCCATAGCAAAAAATACAGTATTTAATAAAACCCCCATTTCATTACAATCAAGGTACGCAATATTAATCCAATCGTATTAAAAAACACTTCTAAAACATTCTTAATAATAAAAGAGATCTCACCACATCGGCGAATACTTAACACTAATTCAACAATTTAGTGTATTTTTGTACGGTTACTTGATATTCTAATTAATTATGGATGTTTTTTTTTTCTTTTACATACTCAATAATATTATTATTCAATTTAAAAAAAGTTCTTCTGTGTTTTTACTATTATTCTTAGGCATAACAGCTGTTTCGCCTTCTGTAGGCTTGATCAAAGTCACAGTTTGATAAAGCCTTCCGAAGGCGAAACAGCTGTCTTGCATAATAATAATTACACATCATAACTTGCTTGTAAATAAAAAAATATGTGTATTTTAATTCTCTCCTCTGGTGTGGATTTTTGTATGAGACTATAATATGTGATAATCATAAAAACCTCTAAAGAGATACACCGAAAGACACCTACTACACCACGTAATACCTATCATATTATAAATTACTTATAAATAAATACACTTATGTACTGTACACTAACTACTGACGCTACTAAGGTAGTATTAAAATCTCAATCTGTAGAAATCAAATGTAAATACGATTATATACCAAATTACCTTTTTCTTTATGAACAAAAAAAAATCAAAGGTCTGTCTGGAGACTAGGAGTAGTGGCCCATATAAATAAGTTACATCAACCATCGCTGTTGAGGTGATTTTTAAAAATCAACCAATTATTATTAGTATTATTGTCAGTTATATTTCATCGTGCCTATTACTATAACTCACAATACTTTCCAGAAGAATGTGTTTAAACCCTTTTTTTTACATGAGCTCCACGCAGGAGGCCCCCAAGGAAAATAATTTCCTGGTATCTTTGGGGATGCTGTGCGGAAGGTATTTTTAAGGAAAGGAAGGAGAGGAAGATCTGAAAAGAAAAATGGCATGAGGAGTTGGTAGGAATCTGGGGGTCAGTGTATCCAGGAGTGACGGACGTTTGATTTCATCCCTTCTATTGCAGTGCGTGGCATGAGGTCAAAAGAATCTTCCCGGGGAGTTATCAAGATCTCCCTCAACCAGTCTCTCAAAATCCTGCCTACCATACCGTGGGCAGGCGCATCCGCTGCCAAGATCTAGAAAATCCTCACCCCAAGAACCCGGGCACCCCTGCTAAGTCAACAAACGAAGTGAACCACATAGGATGACCTATGACAGAGGTGTTGGTTATCCAATGAACTGTGCCAGGGTACCCGTATCCATCCTCTAAATTATGACACTGTATACTAACCTAATTGATTTTTGATTGAAAGTTCGTGAATTTGAATTTTCATTTGTAAGTTAGGTTTTACCTGTCATGTTGTGTAAAAATGATACTTGATTTTAAAAATGAGATACAAAATTTGTCTCGTCATCACCAGCTGTATATTAAAACGGACAAGGCAAAAGCTACCTAATATCGTGTGAACGTCTAAAACAATAAATCTCTGTAAAGTGGCGGTTGCAACAAAATGAGACCAAATAATGAAGAACGTATATAAATACGGAAAGATTGCTTTTTTTCCTTTTGTGAGGTGAGAAGATTGAGTGGCACTGGCGAGATTCTCAACCCAGAAAGCAGCAACTCCGAAAAAATATTGGGGAACTTCTGCGGTCTATATATATATATGAAACAGATGGTGGTTTTATTGTGGACTGTTATAAATCATTGACACAACTATTGGGGATGGGGTGGTTAACAGTTAGAATTGGGATGGGATTCACACTTACTCTTGGTTTTTTCACAGTTTTTTTGAGACACTGCTGTTATCATTGCACAATCTTCCGTAATAGACTCGACTGAAACTTACGGAAGGAAGATGTTCACTGCATCGGTTTTCTTAACAGACTGGTCAACTGTAGTTATTTTTTATAATAAATCTCATGTAGATATGTAGGTACTCCACACTGTCACACAGGGACAGATAATTGGAAACTTGGTGTTTATTGGACAGATTATTGGTAACAAGCAGACAGTGGTAGACATACAAATCAGACGTCAATAGTAACATTGAATTGAAGAGAAAAAGAAATACAGTAACATACGTTAAAGGGAGATACATATAGTTGCGTCAACAGTAGGTCTAAAAACAGCGCATGTATTACTGACCATTCTAACTTTAAGTCAGTTTTTACGTATGTACGAGTAATTATAATTATTTAATAAGTGTTTAATGTTCAAACTTGAATATTCTGTAATTGAATATTTTTTGGATAAATTATAAACTGGGAATCTACTACTTCGCATCAATAACAAACTGGTATCACACCTTCATGTTACCTATGCAAGCCCTTTGCTAGACAGATTAAATAGTAGGTTGCTAATTAATTTATTTTTTATTATGTCTTTTTTGTAGTAATACATTGTAGTATTCTTAAATATAATTTATTTCTAGATAATAAACCCGTCCTAACTTTTATTTGTTGCCACTTAATCCCACGGTAACATAATGTGAAACCGTACAGGAGTCTGAAACTACGACCGTCTGGACCCTAGGCATCCATTGTAGTAGATGTTTACCCACTTTACTTTGAGTATATAAAAAAAAACAGAATCCGTGCAATGGATAGTCCGTTTCCATTTTGGAGCGCCGATTCCACCATTAAATGTGATTTGCGGATCGGACTTGTTGAAAGGGCAGAATCAATATTCCAAACGCCAACCCATATCATCTGATGCTGACAGATTGATTGATGGATGAAAGAAGAACAAAATTCCTCATAATAATAATATATATCACGCCGGTGTTTACTGCAGGCCTATATATTTGTCATAAATCATGGAAACATCCAAATATTATTGCCTCGATAACCTCACTTAAATTTTTAATTTTTTTACTGTCGCTATCAATTTAAACATTAACATTATGGATTGCAAATTTTAAGAATGGAATTTTTTGGACTCGTCCCTCAATACAAATAATATATACATGAATCGTGAGATATTTTTAAGGCGATGCACTACGTAGTAATTTAAAATCATGTGTTTTTGTTTTGAAAATTTGGTCGCATAGAAATTTTTTAGATGCTTTAATTAAATACTGCGAGTAGAATACATCCCGGCCTTTGAAACATTCGAGTCCTTTTATAAGCCCAGAAAAAAAATAATGTAAAGGCCTATGAAAACTGCTTTAAAGTTCAAAATCTCCTACTTACGAAACAATTTTCGGTTATGATTTTATTGTATTATGTGGCGAATTAAGTTATTTATAAAATGATCGAAAAACATTTAAATATTTGTGCCTGAACATCCACAAAATAAAATAAAACGCACTTTTTGGCCATATTTTTTTCTTGCATAAATCAAAAAAGGTGGATGGTGTGAAGCGGGAATTTAAGCCTTATCACCATCTTTGTAAGGTGTGTTATTGATAGCGGCTCGATTCAAAATATTACACGACGTAGTGCATCGTTTTGAGCAGTTTTAAACAACAATTAATTGGATAACCATCACCCCTGCCATGGGTCACACCAAGAACTTCGTTACGTTTGGTGATTTAGCAGGGGTGCCCGGGTTCACGAGATGAAGTTTGTCTAGGTCTTGGCGGTGGATGGGTTTGCTCACCTACTGCGTGGCGGGTAAGATCGGGAGAGATTGAAGAACTCTCTCTCGGCCCATCGCCTTGCATCGCAGTGAGAGGAATGGATTCATGCGTCCTTCACTCCTGGACCCATTGACTCCCTGATTCCTACCCACCCCTCATATATTTTTCCAACCCAGAACTTTTTCTCCTTCATATCCCTAAAAATATCCTCTACTCAGCATTCCCAAAGATGACATAGACCGTGAGAGATTTTTTTGCTCAGCGCCTCCTGTGTGGAGGATAACCTAAAGTAAAAAAAAAAAAACAGAACTGAAGTTACCATTATTTTCTAGAATGTCAGCCCGTTCAGAGTTACAAAATATCCTGTATTCAGAGATAAAGTGAAATTTACCCTTTGAATGTAAGTAAACGTAAAAAAATACGACATCTCTATCCAATGGCAAAATAAAAATATTAGACACGTTATAATAATACTATTTAAACAAGTGATGTATAACCGCATATGAAAAGGATAGCCTTCAAGGAATATGTGTGTACGAATGAAACAGTTATATTAACGGCCCGCTAAAAGGTTCTCTGGACCTAGTTATAAACGAATCTTCGTTAAAAATTCTTTTTTTTTTTTTTAAAGAAAGACAAACATTCCCAGGTTACGAATAACCCAACAATGTTTGAAAATCTCCTACTACCACCACAGAAAGCCGAAAATGTTGCTTGTGTTGTGATGGAGGACTTAGCCAGCCGAGGAATCGAACACGCGACGCTCGGGTGAGACCCAAGTGCTATGCCCACTCAACCACTGACCGGTCGTTACATGTCAAACAATATAAGCGTTGCATGTCAAACATTTAAACAAAACAAATGCACATTTCGAATAAAAAAATATTACAATTAGAATACAATGGTTTTACTTAACCTGGTAGAATTAAACCTGTTCAGGTTCTGCCTGAACTGAACCTTCATTAGGGTTTCATAAAAATTAACTAAAATAATACAAAAAAGTGCATTAATAATTATGAAATTACAGAACATAGGAAACATAGAAAAGGGAGAGAGAACATCAACTTTGGAGAATGATGAGGGAGAAGTACGTAAGAGGGAGGGGGTAAAAAGAAGTGTTTAGAGAAAGGGAAGAGAAAAAGTTTAAAATTTTAACCGGGCTATTCGATAGACTCATTGTATTTATAGATCAAACATAAATAATTTATTTTTTTAATGATAAAATAATGTTTATAAGACAAGATTTTTAGGCATAGCACAAAGGATAATAAATTATTATAAGCAATAATTTGTCGCCTGTAATATCAATACAAATTGAAAATATCTCCCGAGTAAAAATAAATAAGACTACAGGAATTGAACCCACGCCTTCTGATGTCCGGTCAGACGCTCTGAACCACTGAGCCATGTCGGCTTATTTCCGACCCGCCAAATAATTAACTAATTTGGTTGTTTACAGGTGAAAAAAATAATAAGCAGTAATTGTTATAAATAAGCACGGGTTCAATTCCCGTCCGCGGCATTTATTTTTACTCGGGAGACATTTTCAATTTCTATTGATATTACAGGCGATTAATTACTGCTTATAATAATTTATTATAAATATTTTTTTTTACTCTAACATGGAAGTGAAATCATCTTGTACGAAATTGACAAATATTTCAGTATTTAGCTATATAATATCTATTTCAGTGGTTGTTCATACTAACTTTATTGTGTCACACATGTTACTTGTATGACTAAAAAACAAGAATACCTACGCCCACAAAAAAATGAAACTGTTATCACCCTTAAAAACTTTCACGCTGTCTGCTCATAAATTTACTTACAAAACTGGATATCTTCATATTTTCAAACGCAAGCGTTATACATACAGAATTCGTGCGAATTACGAAAGAATAATCCATAAAAAAATAGACAAGACATACGAAAACCACGCTTTTTGCACATCATAAACATAATTCATTATACAGTATACATTTGTCAACGCAGTGAAAATATACATTCTGAAATGTTTGATGACGTCAACCGAGCACACGTGGAGTTGCAGTGGATATTGCGGCGTGTTTTTTTCAGGCCTTAGGGAATATGAAGCTTTTATAAACGGGATTATCGTGGTTTCGTTTTAGGTGCTTGAAGCATCCAAGGGTTTAAAAAACATTAACTCTTCTAATATTAATGGGAAATGATATTTATTTATCAGCTAGTCATTTTGAGGTAACTTGGGCCACCAGTGGTAGATCGTTCTTGGTAAGATAATAGCAATTATTTACCAGCTAGTCATTTTGATGTAACTGGGCCGCCAGTGGTAGATCATTCTTGGTAATAGAATTTTCATCGTTTACCAGCTAGTCATTTTGAGGTAACGGGGCCACCAGTGGTAGATTGTTCTTGGTAAGAAAATAGTAATTATTTACCAGCTAGTCATTCTGAGGTAACTGGGGTCACCATTGGTAAAAGAATATTATGATATTATTTTATACTTTTAATGTAAGTATTTAAAAAAATTTTAAAACTTTTTTTTTTATATACAGATAATATTCACTATCGGCGTTTGTAGATATATTATCGAATGAAATTCTATTGTTTGAATCTAAACACATTCTATTACTGTGAGTGTTTAAAATGTTCAGACTTTGATTGTTACATTTGAATATGATTTTGGAACGAGTAGCTCTCGTAGGTTCAATGGGAATACCGAATTTAAAATTGATTATTCTTTGGGATTTATGTTGAATTTTTTTGATTGAATCTGAATGTATTTCAAAATTGGGGACCAGAATTATAATATTTTGTATTTATTAGTTTTCTAGGCTTTTAAACGAGGTGCTTAGTTCATCGTCGATATATATCGGATGAAGGATAAATGTGGTTTACGTTAGGGAACGAATATTTATTTGACAAGGGTACCACTCTATAAACACCCGCCAAAAAGATTAATTGCTTTTTTAATTCGGAACACAAGACAATTGAACTCCAATAAAATTGTGTTAAATATTGTTCCGCTTGCCTGTGTCACGGGCGTTTCAGGGCGAATAAATCTTCTCATCATAAATCTTCTGTTGTCTAGATGTGCTAAGTAACTCGACTATCAGGTAGGATTACAGAGTCATGCCGCGAGCCCCGCTTAAGTCTCCGCCGGTTTTTGCAAACGGTGAGCCGGGAATTTAGGGTTTAGCGACGTCGTGTTGTTTCATCCGACGTGTCTCTTGTTTGATAGTAAATTCTCTAGTATTCTAGTATTCCTACAGTTTCTCGACGTGGCCGACACGACATAGGAAATTAACTGGGAAAGGCAAATCCGGTGAGTGGTTAAACTATGCGATACACGACGCACATTTATATATAAAAAAAATGTATCACGTTTTCTACTTAACAGCGTTTTTTACGGATTAAAAGCAGAGGCGGTTTTCCTTGGTCCGTTTGTGTAGTGAATTCCCACAAATAAGATAAGAAAATCAGAAAAACCTGTTTTATAATTTTACCAAACTTTTCAGCGCGCTATTTAGAATCAGTTCTAAAAAGTTCTACTCCGAATTATACCGGCCAAGAGCGAGTCCGAAATGAATCTAATCAATTTGTGAGTTATGAATGTCAGTGATTATAGGACTTTGTGTTCTAAGAAATAATTCATACTAAACACTACTAGCGCCAGAAAGGTGGATGATGTGAAATTGTTGTGTTTTTACTAAGTGACCGGTGCGCAGCAATTATGAGATTTATCAACATAACATTTTTGGGGAATAGCATTTTGCAGGAATAAACAAATTTTTGAATGTGATTTTCATGCTTTATGAGATTACTTATAAAAATAAGCAAATTACTGAAAATATTACTTTAAAAATAAAAAAAAAATTTACAGTTTCTTCTTTAAGTTGCGATTCACGTATTTAAAACTATTTTTATTTTATTTATATGGTCGCTAATCTCTGGTACATTTATGTGATTCGATTCCTTTTTATCTAGGAAAAATATATATGATATAAATATGATATATGTGTATAATAGAAAAAACAACATTGGATTATGTTTGAAAGTTCACCTTCTAGCTTAAATATCAGTATTTTTTTTACATAATATGTTGATTTCATATTTGAAATAATTTTCAAAATTGTATTTTTCAAAGCTCGCCAAAATGATTGAAATCTGACGGGATACGCGTGACGTCACATGTACCTCGGTTTTGTCGATTAAAAGTAAAGTCAATTCCACTCAGGTCGGTATGAAATCCTAAAATCCCAATATAAATATATACCAAGATTTAGAGACAAAATTAAATCTTTTGAAATAAAAACCAAAAAAATTGTCGGTATTCTAATGCCCGCGGCGGCCGATCCATGAGGTAGTAGTGTAAGTCCTGTCAGAACCCGCCGACAAATCACAGGGTGTTAAAGTCTCTTACAAATTTTAATTGTTTTAAATGCAGATTTATCGAAGAATAAAATTGATGTGCGTTTGTTGATCTAAATTCTACATGAATACATGTTTTTAAGCCATTATATTTTTTACTGAAAATCCTTATTCAGAGGGAATTTTATCTCCCTTTTTTAATCTTCGATTGAACTCCCAATGAAGTAGGAACCAAACCGTCAGAATATTATCTCACTAGTTCATATGTATATATTTTACTCTTTTATAACTCTTTATTTTAATCTAAGGATTGGAATAATGTATATAACATAGCGAATTTAGGAATCCGCAAGTGAAAACATGGCTAGACTCAAACATACTTATACTTAACATATCAAAGACAAAATTCACAACATACAGTATAAATAGCACATGACAGCCAAAAAACAACACAAACACCATAAAAATACACGAATGTTTAAACACCAACATCAGCGATTGCCCTCCTCTAGAAAATCAGAATAAATAAAGTATCTAGGAATCGTAATTGACCATAACCTTAGATGGACCTCACATCAAACAAATCACAAATAAACTTCTCAAAACAATACACATTTTCCTAAAGATAAGAAAAATATATAAAACAAAACAATTGAAAACAATATATTGTGCACTTTGCCAATCAATAATAGAATACGGAATTATTGCTTGGGGAGGAGCAACAAACTCGGCTATCAATTACATAGAAACCGCACAGAAAACGATCTTAAAGGTAGATAATAATAAAAAAACATAGACTGACTGATACAGAACAAATATTCAACAGCTGTGACGTACTAAATATACGCCAATTATACGTAAAAACACTACTAAACTACATTTTTGACAAAAAAAGTAAATTTCAACATACACAAAATTACACTAACAGACCAGTTAGACAAGCGTACAAAGAAAACATAAAAAATCCGACAGTAAATTCAAGCTTTGGACAAAGACACTACCAACAGTGTAAAACTAGAAATTAAAATTGAGGAAAATAAAAATAAATTCACACACAAAATTACAAAATGGATTAAAGAACAAAAAAGACAATTTTACCAAAATGTCATAGCATAAAATAAAAATAAAACCTACAAGTGACACACAAAACCAATATAAACACACATCACTCACAAACACACAAGATTATTTTCAATGTATTATTTTTTAATTTTAAACATATTATTATGTTTTATGTTTTTTTAATTTTAAATGTATTATTTTCTCTGTTAATGTATTATGTAGATTATATTTTCATATTATAAAATGAAGGCCTCAGCACGGGCAAGCCACCCAGTGAGGCCTACATTACTGGAAAACTTAAAATGTAAAAAAATATTGTACCAAATAAATAAAAATAAATTAACTTAACAAAATAAAGTCGCCTGCAAATACTGTATTTAAACAGGCATGAAAAATTTAGAGAGTATGGTAGACTATTGTTAAATCATGAGTACAGCAGGGCTAAACAAAACCGATCGTATATCACTGTGATAATTAAGTATATTAAATCTTTTTCCTTTAAATAAATTCCTAGAAATGAAAATGTAAGAATCGAATATAATATTTCTTAAAACTAAGTATAGCTCATCCAAAAATAATGCCAAAACCAAAGCATTGTTTATGAATTCATAAAATTTCTAAGCAATTTGACGGTTCTATTCAGTGAAAGTTTTCAATTTTCTTTCAACAAAAACAAAGCATTAAATTGTTTTGCCTGGCATAGCGAGGCTAAAAATGAGTGAGAAGAAAAATTATAAAACATTGTTGTGAAAATGTAACTAAATAGTCAAACAAAACATTCAATATTGGAAATAAGCCAGAACTTTTTTTAACTGATTTGTTATTTGTAATTATGTTTTTACAAAGCTAGAAATTTGTGCTCAATTGTAAAACGGATAAGTAATTCAAGAAAAATGTAACTATCCAAATTTATAAAGATAAAGCTTATCATAAAAAGATATCAATACAATATCAAAATTTAATACCAAACTAATGCAAAACAATTGTATCTATTTAGGAATAAACTATTTCAACAACTTTCCGATTTAAATAAAGACATTAAAAGATATCATCAAATTGAAACTAAAACTGAAGTTATACTTGTCATGAATAATTAACTAAATAATTGCCTGTTTTTCCCTTTTATTATATTTATTATCAGTCTATATTCATCTCTACTTTATTTAGATGTTTCTAATAACTCTCTTACTTGTTCAATATTTAGTATGGAACAGACTCTTATAAATGTCCACCTACAAATATAGACGATCCAGAAGTTTCAATTGTTCCTATTTTATATATATACTTACCTATTCTATAATTTTATTCTATTTTCCTTATAATTAGTGTAACTTGCTCACCAAGCACAAGAACCAGTTTCTTCTTTGGTGAGATTGCGATTAAAAATATATTTTGTACCGATATGTAATTTATTCAACTCCACTGTACCCACTTATATCTATATTAAATAATAATAAAAAATAAGCAGATTTTTTTCCGAGGACTAAATTGTCATATTACAATGCGATTTGCCTGTATACAGTCAGATTCGTTAATTGGCAAATCACGGATACGACGATTGTCACGCCGCCTCCCACGCTCTTCACAACTTGGTCTGTTACACTTTCCCTGATTGGCTGGTCTATCAATTTAAATGTCTACAGAAAATACATATTTTAAATCAAAATTAAAGTTGAAATTTCGTCTGATTTCTAAATAATTCCCACAAATTATTTATATATTTTTATTAGTTCCAATTTCAAAGTTTGTACATGATGGAAGTATAAATTCTATTTTTCACGGTTTCCTGTTCTGTGGCGGCATGTAGTTCTTAAACTTTTTTATTTACTTTCGTCTTTACATCGTCTTCATAATGTTGAAAGTTTCTCTCAGCCATGTTTTTACTTTTGTTTCAAATACATTCATATTCGTTATTTTTTGTTTGATTTTGTAGAGCATTGCATAATTTCGTAGCATAGAATTTAATATTTCTCTGTCCAAAATTGGGGATAGTATTTGCGTTAGAACGTTTTATTGCAAAAACAATATTCCATTCTCAATCAGTTCTAAAAAACATTTGACTAAACCATTATTATGGAGTAGGTGGTGTTGAGTGGGTTTTGTTCAGACTCCCATTCTGCCAGACAATATTCATTAACAGCCCTGCGCTGCAAAACAAGCTATTGCTTATTCTTGTGTACTGAGTTCTAGAACTGAGGAAAACGAATAAATGCATGAAAATTACACGTTCAATAATGGTTTATAAGAAGCGTGTTTTAAATTTTTTTGTGATAAACAACCGTTAATGTAGGGTGAATGGTTATTTATCTGATCAGATGTATAAAATTAGAAACACATTTATTAGTAAGGGGGTAAGCATTTATGCTGTTCCAGAAAAACAAAAAACAAAAATTGATAAAAATGATTTTATCTCTTTGCGTCTCTTGTCTATCTGTGTATTTTTTTGACATTTGAGTGATTTTGTATTAAATTTTGTAATTTTATGTACCTATTTGTAAACAAACTGAGTTTTTATAACTGGATTGTTCTTACGTAAATTAGGACGTCTGTAAGAACTCTGTATAAATAATTTTATTAAAATAAATGATTAATAGTGTCGTGTATGAATGTAGTTGGCCTCTCAGAAGCTGGGCGTACTGTACAGGGCCCGCAGATACTTTAATAATACACAACTGCTGACCCTGTACAAATCGCAAGTGCGCCCTACTGTCGAAGTTGGCAGCCATCTCTGGTCCGGAGCCCCAAAATACCTGAAAAAAACCCTTGACTCTGTGCAAAAACGGGCGGTCCGTTTGATAGATTCCCCAATCTTAACAAACGGACTGCAATCTTTAGAGCACAGGCGTCAGGTAGGTATGCTGTCCTTGTTCTATAGGTATTACAATGGAAGATGCTCTGAGGAACTAGCGTCATTGACCCCTTCGGCACCGGTGCGTAGTCGGGATACACGCCAAACGCGCGCTCAACATTTGTACACAGTTGACATTTGTCACATGAGAACGGGTCGCTTCTACGATTCGTTCTTAAGTTCAACAGCTCGGCTGTGGAACGAACTGCCGGCCTCTGTGTTTCCTCCCTCCTACAACATGGGACTCTTCAAGACCCATGTTCACTCCTTCCTCTCCACAAAAAGACTCTCCACAAAGCATCCCCAAAGATGACATAGGCTCTGAGGGAAATTATTTTCTTCAGGGCCTCCTGTGTGCAGTTAATATAAAAAAAATACAATTTTGGCATTAATTGTTTCAAACAGGCTACACTCGGAGTGTTTGTAAAAGATATCATATAATGTTTATGCTATATACGGATTAAGGATTACGGATATATCATCCAAATATACATCCACCCACAAATTTTAACTTCCCTACATAGGAGGCGGTCTGTGGCAGGACAACGTCTGCCCGGCCCACTGGTATAATATTTTATGTTAGAATGATCTTAAATAAAAAAATACAATGTAAACCAATTGTTAAATCAAAAACACTAATTTCGTTTATGTGTGCGTTAGCTCTGGATGAAATCTGGTTTAAATGAGTTATCTTGGAATTTAAGTGAAATTTTCAAAATCGTTCTGACAGACAATTATGTTAACGGTCATTTTCGAAATTTGCAAAATAACCGAAAAGCAGAAATTTTGTTTGTCAATTTAAAAGCACTAAAACATTTTGGAATAATGAGTTCTAGCATAATGTCGTCACGATAAATGCACAGATTTTAGCATAGAATTTAAGGCAACTACTTGCTATCCATCACGAGCTATCAAGTTATGAATATCATGTAACACTTAAAAATATCAAGCAAACATAATTTGTTTGCATAATTTTTTTCAATCGTTCAAAGTTAAAAGACATTTTAAAATATTGAAAATTTTGTAGTTTTACGAACTAATTTAGTAAAATTAGGTTACTATCTAAGAACTAAAAATAATGTATCATTGAAGAAAAAGATAATACTAATAAATCGAAACAAAACATGAAATAGAACAAGACACAGAAAAATAACCTTCAAAAGTTATTCCAATATAATTCAAATTTTTTTTTAAAGAAAGACAAACATTTCCGCGTTACGAATAACCAGACAATATTTGAAAATCTCCTACTACTACCACAGTAAGCGGAAAATGTGGCTTCTGTTGTGATGGAGGACTTAGCCAGCCGATAGCTTTATTATTATTTTTCTTTCTTTCTATGTACTACTCTAGTTTTTTTATGCTTCCGATTTTGTTGTCCGGGTTAAATCTTCCCCATAAGAAAAACTAAACCCTTCCACTCACTTTTCCACAAATGATCAGCTAGTCAATCAACACTATGCAAGTGCATTATATTGGTAAAATAAATACAAAACAATACAAGAACAACAACACGTCAACTCACCAGAGATCAAATGGGAAAAAAAATTCACCGACTCCAGATATTTTCATATCAGAGGGTTCGGCTCGGTAGAACTTCTAACAGGGCCTATAAATCCTACTCATCACTCAACATAATTATTTAAAAAATCTTTCGTTATCCTACATGTATTCAAAATGACCGACTTTTGCATCTTTATATATAAATTTTTTTGATAGATCTAATACGCCTAAATTTTTAATGAGAGAGCTAGGTATAATGCCAGTAGCCGAAATAACGAATGGTAATATTTTTATAGTCTGAGAATGCCAAATTCTTTTTATTTCGTTTCCTAAATCTGTGTATTTTCTTATTTTTTCATTTACAGATTTTTGAATGTTACAGGAATTTGGAATAGCGACATCAATGATATAAGTTTTTTTTTTTAATTTTGTCATGTAAAACTATATCGGGTCTATTATGACTAATCGTTCGGTCTGTTAGTATAGTTTTATCATAATATATTTTATAAAATTCGTTTTCTAAAAATGAATTTGGTTCGTATTCATAATATGGTACTATATTACGGCAGTCAATCAAGTTATGTTTAATTACCAAATTTTGGTGAATTATTTTTAAAACTTGATTGTGCCTAAATGTAAACTCGGACGGTGCTAATATAGAACATCCCGATATAATATGTTCTATAGTTTCCGGAAAAGCCAAACATTTTCTACACAAATCATCTATTTGATTTGTATCTTTGATTATATATGCTTTCTATAATTTTTAGTATTAATGACTCTATCCTGAATGGCAAGCATAAATCCTTCTATTTCTGCGCTCAACTCTCCAATACTCAACCATTTGTTTGACAAAAATTTGTCAACATACGTTTGGTTGAGATAATTGAAGTGTTTTGCGTGTAAAATTTTATTTGACCAGGAATCTAATAATTCCTGGTTGGGATTTATAAAAATGTTGGCATTCTCATCATATAAATTTAAAGGTGTAATATTTCTATCTGCCTTGCAAATTATTTTGTGCATTTCTGAGCTATGAGCTTTCCTATCGAAAAAAGTTCTTAGCATTTCTACCTGATTACGTTTCAAAGAAGTTATTTTGACTATACCTCTACCTCCTAAATTTCTAGGTAAATTAACTCTTTCTATAGCTGAATTTGGATGATGACAATTAAACTTTGTTAGCGTAGTTCTAATTAATCTTTCTAAGTTATCTAAATCTGTATTAGACCATTTAATTATGCCAAATGAGTACGTTAATAGAGGTATTGCCCAAATATTTATTGCTCTTACTAAATTTTTAGCAGATAGATTGCATTTTAAAATTTTCCTGATCCTAGTTTGAAATTTAATCCTAATATCATTTTTAATACTAGTATGGTCTAATCTATTTGATTGTGGGTATCCTAAATACTTATAAACCTCATCCCTTTTCATATTATGTGTTATATTTTATTTTGATTATTATTATTTCTGTGATTTCACTATTAGCGAGTAGCGCCTTCACCTAGTAATAACAATCTTGATTTAAGAATGTTTTTAATATTTTATAATTTCTTGAAAATTAAAATTTTGGTTTTTTTCTCAGCTACCATACTAGGCTCATGCCCGTATTATGTTAGTTGTACATGAGTTGTGTAAGGATAACAATAATAAAACATAGAGGAATAGGAAATTGTTATGAAATACATAAATTTAAAAAAAATGCAGATTATTATAGAAACCGTATTAGAAATAAAAAAAAATAATAAAAAAATCTGATTGATAAAAAGATACTTTAAAGAAAATAGATATAGAAATATTAAAAGTAAAATTAAAATACTAGCAAAATCATTTTATTTATACATATTTTTTCTTTAAAACAGGTTAATCTTAGTACGTATTTATTTAGAAATGTACCTATTTACGGTCACATTTGAATTTAGCGATAAATAAAAGAGTTAAAACTTTTATTAATTAATGTAATAAATGTTAACACTCTGGGAATATGTCAAAAAATTAATAAATAAAATATCCATTTGTTCGATATCTTTCTCTTTGTGTTTTATAGGATTTGTTTTACTGATGTAAACCAATTTGGTAGACCTCTCTCAAAATGATTATTTTTTTTATTTAAAATAGTTTTGAAATTTAAAGGTATGGTAAAAGCAGTTAAAAATATTTTAAAAATCTAGCAAAATGTTTTACTTGAACGAAAATTATTTGTTCTGTATTACATTCACTTGTAACGAGCCGATCAAGCCGTTTACGAGAGCTTCGCAAACCTCTCTTGAATAAATTTTCTTATCTGTCTCGACTGCCCTCAGATCTGCCAAGACTTGCAGGCTCTATTAAAGTGCGACTTCATTCTAAAAGCTGAGCTAAGATACTTCAAAGCATTACATTATTTTTCTTGTAAAGAAAATCCGAAAATACCCATTCAATTTATTTTTTTGTGTTTTTTTATATATTTTTTTTATATTAACTACACACAGTAGGCCTTGAGGGAAATTATTTTCCTTAGGGATATCTTATCTATGGTGATGCCGTTTGTAGGGTCTTTTTGAGGAGAGGAAGGAGTGAACATAAGAGGAAACACAGAAATCGCGAATTCTATAGCTGAGCTGTTGAACTCAAGAACGAGTCGTAGAAAGGACCCGTTTCTATGCGTCAAATGAAGGAATCAACGGAGCTAATTTCTTTCAGCATCTTTAAGTACAGCATTTCCACCTGACTGTTCTCTAAAAATTGCAATCCATTTGTTCAGATACGAGAATCTATGACACGTATTATAGTATTTAGTGTACCTCACTAACTATACATTTTGGTCAATTATTCTATAAATTCCCTTTAACAACATACTAATTACTTTAATATGTTTATTTATTTATTTATTTATTAAATATCAACGGTATAAATATACCATAAACAAAAGAACATGTCACAGTTAAAATCGTAGAAATATTTTTAAAAAAGAATTACAAATATATGTGGCATTTGATTGTGAAATGACATAAGAGAGTAAGTAAGTAAGTAAACAAGAGATACAAGTACATAAGTTTCTATAGTGCAAATAAGGTAGAATTAGATTAAATTAATATTGATTGAAAAGATTTGATAGCATGTCCCTGTTGAGGTACTTAGCCAATAATGTATGTAATGTCGTGCTATAAGGTTTTTACAAACGTATGTTTGGATTTTCGATTGGTATTGCACATATAGGTATGTAATATTTTTAAGTTCAATCGAAAAATAAAAAAGAGGTTCCTGATGACAGCTATCTTTCGTTGGTGAAAGGCACCAGAAGAAGAATAATTTTTTACTATTTTTTATTGAATTGCAGTATTTCTATTAATTACTGACCGTAGAGAATGAATGAAAAAACTAACACTACAACCATATTCGCTTATTGTAGTCATGCCGAGAAGTTGGAACAGTTGTAGCGACACGCTACTTGCGGCATATACTACAGGGTAGAGCATCGGTCAGGGGAATTCTCCGTCGTTCATCTCCATCATCCACGATGTCGAACATCAGCCTGGGGAATTTGCCACCGTTCATCTCCACTAACCACAGTGTAAAAAATCAACCTGGAGTCTTAGAGTCTTCATAATAAGCACAGTGATGCCTAGATCAACATTTTTCATTGTCTCTATCTACGTTTACCCACACAATAGAGGGCCAGAAAATCAACAGCTCCCCTCTTCAACTAAAAGAATATTGGTAGTTGAGGAGGTCAATAACGTAAATATTGCAAGATAATAAATTATTCAATTTATTGAAATAATATATTGAAGCTTACAAATCTCATTGTAATATTTGTTAACCGTTGAAGAAGTTAAACTTAACAAATCTCAATTAAATATGAAACAGAAAAGACAAAGCAAATAAACAAGTAACGGTCGTAACTGTGAATCGAGCCCAGATTCTCAGTCTTACTACACCAATTTGTAACGGCTTAAAACAACAAGCCCCAACGACCAATAAGAATATCGATGCAGATACACGGACAATCTTATCGATACCTACCAACCCAATAGGTGTAGTTGCTTTTTGGCTTGCTACTCGCCCTGAGTTCAAATCCAGCAGAGTAAAAGGGAACATCTTGCGGACTATAAATTTATTAACTATTCGACTAAACTTAAATATAATATTTTGGTGACATTTTTGTAAATTAACTATCCGGAAACATCTTCATGTTCCAGGCCACCCTTGATATATAAATTAAATAAAATGCTAAAAGAGTCTGTTAAAAGTGTACGAACTATTAGCAAAGTTCACCACCAGTTACTTTACAGGCTCCTGCCTAGCACCTAGCGGTCAGAGGTAAAACTAGGGCTAACAGATAAAACAGATGTTTTGCTTATCAATTCGCTTTCTTTGACAGTGTTTGTTTTGGCAATTAGCTTGTCAGTGTGTGTTACTTGATTATTTATAAAAAGCCTCGCCAACTGGATTTTTAACTTCTTCTCTCCTATAAAATAGTAACAAACAGTCATTATGGTCAACTGATCATTAATAAAAGTGTTTTGCCCGGGTCGGGAATAATTTTAACTCGTTGTAACATTAAATAAAGTAAAAATGCAGTTTTGTGCAACAAAAACAAAAAAAACATGCGTCTGTTATTGAAAACTTCATCAAGCACAAACAAATCTTAACAGAGTCCTTTTATAAATTCATGCTTAAAATAAATTATATATAGCTTACATAACCTGGTGTTTCATTTACTTTTGGATATTGCTATTATTGATCTATCAATTGTTATAATCCATAAATACATGATTTTAAGTATTACATTGGCGTTCATCGCGCCATGATCATTGTATTATTTTTAATCTTTACATTTGGCGGCCCAATGTGGTTTTTTACTATGCCATTCTTTAATTGTTACATTTGGCGGCCGAACGTGGTTTTTACTATGCCATGCTTTTAATTGTTCCATTTGACGGCCCAATGTGGTTTTTACTATGCCATTCTTTTTATTGTTACATTTGGCGGTCCAACGTGGTTTATATTATGCCATTCTTTTTATTGTAACGTTTGGCGGCCAAACGTGGTTTTTACCATGCCATTATTTTCATTGTTACATTTGGCGGCCCAACGTGGTTTTTATTATGCCATTCTTTTTATTGTAACGTTTGGCGGCCGAACGTTGTTTTTACCATGCCATTATTTTCATAGTTACATTTGGCGGCCCAACGTGATTTTTACTAAGCCATTCTTTTGAATATTACAAATTGAGCTATTGAGACCTAGGTGTAGAGTTCTCAATAGCTAAATAGGTTGAGTTTGTCCGGGAAAGACGTTGGATCTGTGTTTAATTCTCAGTTGCGACCGTTCCCTTTTAATTTTCTCTTTCATATTCCTTAAATTATCTTCTTAAATAATTAATAATTTATTTCGGAGCCCATTATAAAAAAAATAACTTTAATAAAACGCTACAAACTTAGGCACTAACTAAATCGTGTGCACATTTTCCACTGAGAAAAATAAGTTCATGAACCGTTTCAGGATGGAAATGAATGTTAATAGTTTTCCCCTGGCCGGTGCCAGGGCAAAGGGATAAGTTATAGTCGGAAACATATGGAAAGTTTTATGAATAAATATAACATTGCCGTGACTTTAAAGCCCGCCCTATCTCATTTTTCAGGAACTGAACTGCACCGAGAAAAGCAATGAAGCGAGGGTAGAAATAATGTTTTCACTTTGAGCTTCAACTAGGTACACTGTGATAAGTTCCGTAAAAATAAAAACGTTATATAAATTTGTCCTTTTCCCGTCCCGGCTCGAGTTGGAAAATTAAATATTTTTTTCGTGGCATTGTAGGAATAAACACTTTTTGGGTTTGGTATGATTTGAGATTTTCACGGCCAAAAGTATTATAGTGATTTGTTTTTGGGGTACTATGCCGTGTGGCGCTATATCCACACATTTCACCACAACCTTAGATTACACATTTGCCCTGATGAAGGACTCTGCAATGCTGTTAGAAACATTGGCTAAAGAAGGAGATAGCGCAATACGGCATAATACCCCAAAAATAAATCACTATAATACTTTGGGTTTTGTCTTTTCGATTTTATTTATGACTGCCCCAATTATAAACGATACACGATTTTAAACATCCACACGTTTTAATAAAGACCCAATTGATATGTTTATTTGGAACATTGAATAAAATTAATCGCTTGTCAATAATATTTATTTGACCATAGAAACAGGCACTATATTTATCATCTTATGTCTCTGTAAAAAACCCAAGATGTGAAAGAATCTTTCGGAAACCCACTAATTTTGGGTGGTGACATTCTCAGTTGGGTAACATTCTGCTCAGTATATTTTTTTTTCAAATTCAATCAAAATCAAATTTTCAAATTATTTTTTTGTTTTATTTAAAATAATAATAGAAATTAAAAGGGTAACCAACTGACAAAAAGGGCGCTTTATGGTTATTTTATTAATATTATTTTACCTCTGAAGTTCACACCTACTCGCTTGGCTGTACGAGTTATACGCGTTACATCGCAGGGGCTGGTCGTAATTAGGGTTTGCGAATTCCGCACCTTTTTTCAAATTTTTTGGGATCGCGGGATAGAATTTATAATTCCCGCGGGATTGAAGGATTTTCATTAAGAGTATTGAGTAGAAATAATGCCAACATTTCATAAACATTTTTTTATTATTTGTTATCAACTATCATTGTTTCTAGTACCTACCTTTATTAAAAAAAAGTTATTGGAAAGGTAAAAAAGCAATTCACTTTAGAAGACTTTTCGTATTGATCATATTTGTTACTAGTAATATTATAAAAATATGTTGACAGCGTTATAAAGGTAAATAAGTATTATGAGAGAACTTCGAAAAAAAACAAAGACATACAAATGAAATATTGTATATTTGATTCAATTCAATCGGTAAGAAGTCGTAGAAATCATCGTGGAGTGACGGATATAAGAATATATCCCTCCCACTGCGGCGTAAGGTGACGGTTCGAGAGACCAGTTTGAGAGGTCAAATGGTCCCCCCAAACCACCCCCTCACTATCTGCTATGTCATGCAGTTGGTGGGAAGGCGCATCTTGAATACACCTCACCCCCATGAACCCGGTTACCCCTGCTAATTCACCAAAAGTAGCGAACCAATTGAGGTGACCTATGCTTAAGGTGTTGGTTATCGAATAAATGGTTCCCGGTGCGGCTGAATTGAAATCTCCCTCTGATACCTTTGTTTTAAAAAATGGTATATCTCTTTCTTCAAAACCATTTCTAGTTTTTGAAGTTTCCGAGCTGGAGATGCAACTCTATCTTCTTTTCCTAACATCAAATTTAGTTCCTCTTTCATTACCAAAGAGTGTTTGATCATCGTTTATATCCAGCAACTCATCAGCACGTGCAAATCAAAGCAGCATATTTTTTATATAAATTTAGTACACATACAATCCCACAAATTCTGCACATGATAATACCGCAAATCCGCGGCATCAAAAATTGCTGATATCCCGCGGGATTGCGGGATGTAGGAATGCAGAATTGCTATCCCTAGTCGTAAAGGCAGCATTCCTGAATTTGGCAACTAAACGATCTCCGTCTTCTGAACTTCTTGACAAGCAAACGTCACATTTGTGATTGCTTAATGTTTGATAAATGAGCAAATAAGTTGGAGCAAGTGTGTTGGACTGTACAGCGCGTGAGGGGAGAGGGGGGAAGTATAACTCAAGAAGGGAAAAGTTATAGCCGTTTTTCCGGTACGCCTACGACCTCTAACATCCAGCAACTTGACTTTACTCGCGACTGGCGTATTTCCTCACCCTTAATATTGAACAGTTTAAAAAGTTTTGCACGGAAACAATTGTAGGAAGTCATGACTGCAAGTCAGAAGTAAGTTCCGAATGAGAATCTACAAGAAGTTAGCCTCAAATTGGAATTTAGCTTTGCAAGCGACAAGCAGACAAGCAGAAAAGAACCTATTTTGGTTATGAATTACAAAAACACGTATATATTTTTTTAATAAAACATTGTTTATTTGCGATGATAATTAAACATGTTTTGATTAGTTACTTTCATAATTTAAAAAATACTTTAAAGTTTTGTCAATATTATTGAGTGTTAAACAATGCTGTGTAATGTCGCAGTGGTAATTCAATCTTGACATGGATAATTATATGAAAGAATTGAAAGAGGTGGGATTGGGCGCAAATTTGAGTAATCTTAAAGTATGTTGCATGTTGTATGCTGATGATACGATGCTGATTGACAACAGTATGGAAGATCTACAGTCTCTCGTGTCTAGAATGAATGAAGTATGTACGAAGAATGAGTTTAGTTTAGATTAAGTCTAAAGTAATGGTGTTTGAAAGAGCGAGTGCGTAAACAGTGTGCAATATAGTTGTGAATGAGGAATACTTGGAGCAGGTGGATGAGTTTGAGCATTTAGGAAGTATGTTTACGAGAGATGGTAAGGCTGAGATAGATATTGAAAGAAGGGTAAATGCAGGTAACTCCATTAATGGAGGACTGAAAGCAGTTTGCACTAACAAAATCCTGTCGAAAGAAGCGAAGCTAGCAGTCCACAACGGAATGCTGGTACCTACCCTGGTGTATAGAATTGAGGCATGAAACTGGCAGAAGAAGACTGAAGGTAGACTAACTGCGGTAGAAATTAGATTCCTGAGGCGTATGTGTGGTAAAACCTTGTTTCATCCTGGGAGAAATGTGGAAATCCGCAAAGAATGCGTGGCTGATGGTTAGATAGTTTGGGAATGTAGAGGAAAAAGGAGTGTAAGGAAAATATATGACGCCATGTGAACTGTAACAGAAGTCGGGGACGCCCAAGGAAGACATTGCACGAACAAGTTAATCAAATACTTGAGTCGGGCCATGCCAAGAGTCAGAATAATGTATGAATGTGAAAGAGGCAAGGAGTGTGTGCCAAAATCGAGTAGTTTGGTGGTCCATCCTCTCTGCCCACCCCTGCGGGGAAAAGGCGGGATAGTTAGTTAGTTGAAGAAATAATTTATTCATTAATGGTACCAGAAGGGTTGTGTAACTCAACGTATTTATTTAATTAGTTTAAAGAATAAGCGAAGGATAGCATTATTACAATAGATACACTTATTAATACTAAATTACACTAATAAGAATAAATTGAAGATCATTGAAAAGATCCGTTCTATAAATTTCATGGCTTGTTCTATTAATTAAAAAGTTATGATTAATTATAAATTAATTGTGTTTTCTTAATTAGATTATTTTTCTTGCTATAGTGTATCTTTATTGAAACAGGATTCCCTGATGAGGTACTCAGAGAGGCGTTACATGTACCTCATTCCTGTCACTCTCCTTAAAAATGGTGTAGGCTTTTTTGCTGTTGCCTTTCTTTGATTGTGTAAATAGTATTGCTTTTGATATTGCCGTAAATCCTAAATATATTAAATTATAACTATTTTCACACATTTATGTTGAAAAACAAAACGCATCAAAACAGTTTTGTTTGTATGAGGGTGGTAGGTAAGTACTTGTTGGAAATCAATTACAAAGTTTACCTTTCGGTAGTTGGCTAATAAATTTTTGTTAAAACTATTCATGTCTTCTTTTAAATGTTCTCTCCGATGAAATGGACAGACTGGCAGAATTCTCAGGAAATGTTAAGAATAGGTAAACGTGCCACAAAGTTAGCATTTCCGCTTTCGGGAAACGTTTAATCATTGGGTGCTTTTAATTAAAATAGAAGCTTTGACTCAAACACAACCGCGACAAAATCCAACATAATTTATATGTTTTGCAAGTTTTTTGCATAATGGAAAAGTGTCCGTCGTCTACATTGTAACTTTGTCAACAGAAAATATTTTTGTCGTATTTCGAGATTTAATACATGCCACTATTTTCATTTGGTTTCTTTTATTTTTCTACAAACAGTTAAAACCTTAAATTTTGATAAGTAAATAAAATACTTTCATTTTGGCATTTATATCAGTCATCGAATAGCAATCCCAAACATTTACCAAATAGCAAAATACACTGCGATGTATTTTTGTTTACTTTAAGCACAACTAGTATATCTTGCATGGACTCCTAAAAGTGAAGAATTTTGACATTAAAAAAACTATTGATCTGACTGAAAATTAACATGAATTACTGTGCGTAATTATAGTGCGTATGTATCTAAAATTATACACAAAAATAGATACTTTTAGAGAATTTTACTGTCAAAACGACGAATCGGCACTTTACTTAAAAAATGTAGATTTTTCTAGTTAGCAAATTGAATAGGAAATTTTATTGTTATTTTTTTCTTTTAATTGTGTTTATTTTATGGTTGTAAAACAAAGCATTTAATTTTTCTTATTAACCGTGATCTTCATACATTCAATAATATTTGTATACATTCTAAAACATTCAAAGTTTTTCGGACTCACTGCCCAAATTTAAAAGAAGCATCAATAATATAATATGTTCGATGCGCATACATATACATATACACTACAAACACCTATACACTTCACATGTCACACAGTAATAACTAAATATAAATAAAACATATAAGACATTACAAGGAAATATATCATTGGTACCTACCTTGAAATATTTAATATCTGTAAATTATTTCATCATTATAACCAATGTGCTGTTTGTTTGAATAATATAAAAACATAAAAATAAGAAATTGAGTACAAGTGACAGGTATAATGTTTTAATGGGTATTAGTACTTGGCTATTAGGTACTTGGGTATTTCCATTTCCAAGTAACATTACTTGAAAGAAGAGATTAAAATTATCTGAACAATAAGGTACCTAATATTCATGTGCATGGTGTTAATTTTATAATTATCGTAGTGCATAGCCAGATATTGTCAATTTGTTGAAAATTGCAGTTTGTTAATAGCAATGAGGGAAATTCTTATTATTTTATTCTTTCTTAGACGTTAGATGAACTTTTTGCTGATTTTTACGTCGGCATGATTAAGTCTTTTTGGTACCGGATTATGTAAATCCTTTCTGCTGTTATTTATACAGTTTAACTTTTTTATAGCGACAACCTTTATAACGAAATCACGGATGAAATCAATATTGATATCTATTTTTTTTTAATTATCTCGTATTTATGTATTATAATCAGTATTCTTTAGGAATATTCTGTACAATATTGGGGACCAAGTGAATAACATCCGCAATAGTAATAATTCTGCTAAATCCATGAAATTTCAAATTTGATATACAATGTATCTAGATATGATCGAGAGATACACAGAACGTACTATTAGACATCATAAATTATATAACATGCAAACAGTCAAAGCATTTTTTGAAGATCATAACCCTTATCGCTATATGGCTAACACGTTCCATGAATCAGATCTACCATCAACTAATGCCAACTAAATAATAACTAATAACCCCACTGGAATATTCTGAGATATCATTGTCAAGTTTCTTAAAATGATCTGTTTAATTCACGATTTATTCAGAAATATTCCCGGCCGACATTAATTTTCAAATTGATTTACTGTTTTTGAACATATTCCAAAATAAAATACTACCTTTGAAAGTAGATAAAAATCTCTTTCATATTTTAATATAAGAATTAGAAATTTGCAATTAAACATATTCAAAAGTATAAGTTTTGCCACTTTCTAGTACTGCTTAAATCACACACAGTAATACAAATTGAGTTAGAACGACTTTTATGCTCAACATGCTCGCCAGGAGATTCATCAAGTGCAGTCCTCCAGTAAAGAAGCAACTATTTTAATCATACTGCATGAGCTTTTCATTCACTTTTCAACACTAGCGAACTTCCAAAAATCAATCCGCTTATCGACGGTTTCATTCAACGGAAACTGTTCTTTTGCGGGTTGTTTCAAACTTGATCATCGGGATGGAAGCAGGTAAGTTGGGTTTGATATCTGTTCTTGACATGAGTGCGGCATTTGACACAGTAGATCAAAGTGTTTTATTAAATGTGCTTGAAACTGAATTTAGCATTCAAGGTGATGTACTCCAATGGATGACATCGTACCTGACTGGACGAGTAGCTTCAGTAACATTCAATAAATGTACATCACCTGAAACTCCCATCGAATTTGGAGTTCCCTAGGTTCTAGTTCTGTCCTGAGTCCCATTCTCTTCATTCTATATACAAATTGTGTTGAACATATCATTCACTCAGCTGGCTTTGAATCACAAGACTACGCAGATGATCGTTTGATTTTCTTTATTCTCTGGACGAAAACACGTTCGTAAACACGATGTCTGTCAATAAACGTAAACTTAATCCAACAAAGTCAGAATTTGTTTGGATAAAATCAGAAACAAATCAATTCAGTCAGTTTTGCTGCGGCAAGAATGATTTTTGGTGAATATAAGTATTGTCGTATCACCCTTCTTCGTCTTCAGGATCGCCTTTACTATGATTACTATGATCGCTCTTTTCGTGTAACTGGCCTTTGGAATAAACTTCCATCAGCTCTTACTAATCTCTAGAATTTGGCTGAATTTAAACAGACTTTAAAAACAAATTTATTTAAAAAATCCTACCATTTATAAATCTTAACTTCTTTACAATACAATGTTTTATTATAAGCCATATTATCAAACTGGTAATTGTTTGTTTTTTGGTTGCCTCCTTATTGTACCTTTTCTAAATGTCTACTCAGAATATCCTCATTTCTGAGCACAAACTGCCCGCTGTTTTATATTATGTTTTAGTTTTAATGTTCTTATTCTATAAAAGAAGCGCTCTAAATGCTTTGTTATTATTATTATGGACAAGGTACACCAAGGCGTCATGAACACACTCCGAGTACAGTTTAACCACGCATACAGGTCTCTGTTCGGCCTCCTTGGCGATGTAGCGCCTCACAAATGTTCGTAGAGGGAAGGGTGCATTGGTTTGCTGCCTTGATGCGCCACAGAGTAGCCGGGACAATTCAGTGCTACCAGACATCGGAAAACACTCTTGTCCAGGCCGTCGCCCAGTAGCAGGGCGCGCCCCTACTCCAAGTGCAAAATATTTTTTTATGTTGAACTTAATATCATAAAATTTATTTATTCATTAGATGATCGCTTTTATTTGGCAAACTGAGTATTGCACTCACCGCTCTGTTCAGCTGAAATAAACACACATTATTCTAACTATGATTCCGTCTCAATTTGTACAGTAAAGTACACAAAAATACTATACTACCGTTGATGTACCGTGTACCAAAAGGCGTGAAAATACCCAGGGGTCAAGAAGTACTTTGTAGAACATATAATTTTATACTAATTGCTGTCGTTCATCGAAATAAAATAACATTAATTATATTAAAAATAAAAATTTCGTGGCGGCTTGAAATGTTGCAAAGTCTGGAGTAACATTTTATTTGTAACAAGAAAATTTGGAGCTATTATATCTTTAAAAAAAACGTGAATTTTTTTTAATGCCTTGTGCTTATATTACATTAAATATTACGAAGGCACTATGTTGTCAAGTGGCAAAGGGTGTCAAGTAAAATGATAATTTACTGATTGATGACACCGTAACCATCAACTAAGCAATTTATACCTGTCATAATTTAATGTTTGTTGACATTATTGGCACACTGAAATGAAATATTTTTTAAAAAATGTTGAAGATTTTTTGCATTTTAAAGGGAAATGATATTATGGTTTATGTTTCGATAGGTCTTGGAAATATTTGACTTGGGCCGCGAGTTTTTTGTGGACGAAATAATAGAAAGGGGAAAGGACTGGGACTGCGAGAAGATTCCACCAGAATTATGAAAAAACTTTTATTTGGTACCGTCTAGTCACCTTCCCGTTCTACCAAGCACAAATACTTCATGGTGAATTGTACTCGCAACTTGTGGTCAGTTGCGCGGTAGAAAAGGTACTGACTGGTATTTTCCGTCTCCTGGTGACGAAAGATTGGACGGGTACAGGGAGTGGGTAAGGATTAAACTAAATCGTAAATAATAGTAACAATTTTGTTTACAATTGAGTTAAAATAAATAATTTGAATAAGTATCATTTAGAAAAAAAACTAATTTTGCGTTTTATTAATTCGACTCTTGTCTCTTTTTGGGACGTCCCTGCCACTTACCAGGATTTGTATTTGATAAACCCTTATCCTAACTGTCTTGATTTATTTTTTGGGTTATTACGCCGTGTTGCACTTTCTCCTTCTTTAACCCACGTTTTCCTTATCCCTGCTTTCCGTATTACAAACTTTCTTTTGAATCTGGTGATGGGGTACTGAGTCTGAATCTACAAATATCTTAACTTATTTAATCTTCTTACTTATTCAAGTGACCGCTTATCGTTCGATTGAGGCGTGATTAAGATGACTGAGCACGATATGCCCAAAAACTCTTATTATCTTGTAGAAGAAATTCTCTTAGAAAGTCAATACTCACTTTTTCATCTAGTTGAGTCAGATAAGATCTCTTTGAAAAGTCAATAAAGCAAAAGCCAATCAAACAATAGTTCCAGAACTCAGAGACATAGTCGGTGAGATTACTGACTAATTTAGTTCTATTGAATAGCTGGGAAATGTGAGGAAGCTCTTCTAGCAAAAGCACAAATCTTTTAAGATCGGGTTTTCAATATACACAGAACTGTTAAGGCTTGATTCCAGGGAGCATTGGAACTACATAATAAAATATTTGATTAATTTTGTACTGAATTATTAGTGAAAATCTTTACTGTAAAATCGAACTACGTATTTACAGTGATTTATTTTTGGGCTATCATGCCGTGTTGCGCTATGTTAAATTTAGTTCGCTACGTTTGGTGATTTAGCAGGGGTACCCGGGTTCATTGGGTGAGGTGTGTTTAGGATGCGCCTGCCCACCAGCTGCGTGGCGTACTGGATCGGGAGAGGCTGGTTTGGGAAAACCCTTTGACTTCTCAAACTGGTCTCTCTTGACCCATCACCTTGCGCCGCAGTGGGAGGGAAATACCATTCGTCCGTCACTCTTGTCACAGGTGACATGTTTTTTTTTTAAACTGCGCCAACTGTTGGAAATACAAACATATGAATATGAATAGACTAGAAATTAAGGATGAGGGGTAAAATCAACTGTTGAAGAACGAAGAGGGTAAAGCTGACTGTGATTCGTCAATCAATCAATCTGATAGTATATAGGCATCTCGCCTTATAATATCACCATTTCGTTCTTAAAAGTAAAATCTGCTTTTGAATGAATAGACATTTTTACATGGGAGCGCAAATTACTCGCCACGTTATGAACAAATTCGGCAGAATAAATTTCTTCTATTTTCAGAGTCGAATATTTCGCTTATGTATTTAGTTAAGACACTTTTATAAATGTTCATAATTTACTTCCCAGCAACCAACCAGCTTTGTGTTTCACGTCCAGACGTGTCTAGATGTGATAGTATAATATGTTTCTACAACTGATCCATATTATACGATGTGAATATACTTAAAATAAAGTAAAATAATGCTTATATATGGAATGTAATACGACAATTGGGTTTATTCTCTTTTCCACATCTATTTTTACAAGTTTTCATAGTACAAGTCACCATTTTGCCGTGTTATTTCGTAAAATGAACCGATGATGCCTCGACCATAGTTCGCACAAGAATGATGACGTCACGTTTTCTAAATTCACTTGAGGCCATACGCGAGCACAGCCGGCTCCAATGGAACCGGTATGGGGAGTGGGGAATAATACACTTTTAATCACTTAGGGCAGGTCTACTAATATTCATATGTCTATGGTTGGAAACTAAAAGAAACACGCTCTATTGTTTTTGTATCTACACAGACAGACTGCAACGCCTGGCGAGGTACAGATAGTTACAAATAAAAAATATATCATCTGAATATTTTGTAACGGGGTACGGCTAGTAATAAATAAATACATAAAAATGATTATTCTTTTTAAAGCTAGAACAACAATTTTACAACTTTGTGAATTTGAAATTTTTTTTATTGATACATCAGTAGTATAAAAAAAATGTAATTTAGCAATGTTAGCCTCACTGGATACTTGTACTGCTTAATCGTACTCATAAAATTTTGATTAGAATTTTTGTCTGATCATAACTGACAGTTTAACTCATTTTTGACAAAATTTCGCTTACGCCCTTTTGCATTTCACGTCAATATAAAAATGTACGTACATAATATAAACTGTATAAAAATTAAATAAACTTAATTGAAATATCAAAAAAAAAGATATGATAAAAATAAAATAAAATAATAAAGGAAGTAATAAAAAATTGGCAACTTGTACGTAATTATTGGTACGGTTGTGTATGAAAGTTTCATCATTTTAAGATTTTTTTAATATCGCATTTTATGTTCTTCAATCCATATCTTTATTATGCATGTGAAATATATTTTTTTATTACATTTTATGTATGGAGTGAAAAATTGTTGAATACTTATATTGTCTGGCATTTACGATGTCTCGACAGAGTTTAAAGGTCTTCTATGTTCTACGTAAGCTTGATTCCCCCATTAATTATTCTGGAAGGTGGGGGGGGGGGGGGGTTGTTAGAGAATTTCTGTTAAACACAATTCCCCACAAAATAGTTGAAAAAAAAAATCCCCACAAACAAAAATTAATATCTGATTCCCCACAATATTTTTTTTTAATTCATGGGGTGTGGTGTGGGGGGGGGAGTGACTACGGGATTCCCTGTCGAAAAATTCCCCACATTTTTCCGATCACAAAAAATGGTCATAAAAAGTACCCGTCAAATATACCCATCAGGAATACCCATAAAAAATACCCATCAAAAATCCCTACTAAAAATACCCATTAAAAAACACCCATCAAAATACCTACTTAAGATACCCGTCAAAAATACCCATTAAAAATACCCATAAAAAATAACCATCAAAAATACCTATCAAAAATACCCATCAAAAATACCTATTAAAAATACCCATCAAAAATACCTATCAAAAATACCTGGTAAAAGTACCTACTAAAAATATTTAGTCCCGGTATAAAATACTTGTGAGTATTTTGGAACCAGGTATTTTGGATATTTGTCACAAGTACAAAGTATCGCATGAAAATACCTAATAGTACTTTTACTGGGTACGATAAATACGCTCACCTCTAGTCGATTAATGTTATTTTTTTAATATAATGAACATCTAAATGGTTATTAAAATATCACGATATTTTTGAGATAAGCCTACGCTTCTCCCATGATATTGTTCGATTTAGTATTAATAGCGAAAAAAATTATTGTTTCTCGGTATCTACAAAATGCAGTGATTTAATTTCTGATCGGCAGCCTTTTTATGGATGTTTCTTAGAAATATTCGAATATTGCATTTCAAATAGTCTGTAAAACCCTTGGACGTTCGATTTGACAAGTAACATGAACAGACATACGCGCATCCATCCGAAAAAACTTTCATTTAAAATATTTGAAAATACCATTGTTATACATTTCTTTAAAACAAAAGCAAAAAGATTTTTGATATTATACAACACTCCATATCCCTTTAGACTCAGATTCAACCTAAAAAGTGAAAATATTTCATTTATATTATTTTAAATACCCAAATTTTAGGACGCCATAGCTAACAGAGGGTTTTTGATGAGCTATACGAAAAGATTTTCGATTTTACATAGATCAAAGGATAAGGTTTGCAAAATAATAAATTGTGTAACATTTAAAAAATCATACTTTTTATTATGATTTTTTGATGATTATATCAATCTGTAGTTTTTATTCAATTACATTGTAAGTAACTAACTAACCACTAGGCAGGGGTGTGCAAAGATGATGGACCGCCAAACAACTAGGTCTTGGAATACAATTCGGGCCTCATTTTCATTCGTACATTGTCTCATACATACTCTTCTATTATTCTCACTCTTGGCATGGCCCGACTCAAGTACCTTCTTCACTTGGTCGTGCAATGTCTTCTTTGAGCGTCCCCGACTTCTGCTACCATATTGTAAATTTATCATATAGTATTTATTTCATAATATGTTTAAAAAATAATAATCTGTATATTTATAATGTGTGTAATAATTTGTATTATAAAATAAATTTAAGGTGTAAGTTTTAGAGCGTGCTAAATAAATTTAACATAGAAAAAAATACCAGTTAGGTAAGGGTTAGGCTTTTTTTGAGATATCGGTGTAATTTTCCCATGAGTAATGTTTTCGCTCGTGAAATTACGTGATTACGCACGTAACCCAAACAAACGTCGTATGTGTCATTATTTGATGTAAAATATTTACTTTACACAAATAACATTTGTGAACGCCATGACTTCTGGGTCTGGAGCCAAGGAGTTCCGCTCTATCACGGAAATAATCAGGACTCGTCGTCGAATTTGAGAAGAGAATTGAATTGTTAACAAGAATGTATTGCACACAAATATTTTAATTAGGCAAACAAAAACAATTTGGACGTCTTATTTGATTTTATCAGATTTTATGATTTTCGTCCTTTGTAGGTATGTATATAATAATAAGGTTGTTGCGAAATAAAAATAACTATTCGGCATTATCTTGTGTCGTTTCATATTCAATTTGGGTTAACTTTTTGTCGCTCGAGGGAAAAGTAAACAGAAGGAGTAAACGTTTTTTCCGATTGACATCTAAGATTAAGTTAGCTTCTTCGGGGAGATAAAATGTATGAGTCACTCTTTTTATGGCTTCATTAAGATAGGAGAAAGCCAATTTTGGACATGACAAATTATACGGGGTTAAAACGATATTAGAAAAACGCTTTGCGTCAGCATATGTTGTTTTCCACACTATAAAAACAATGATACGGTAAAAATGCCCTCCTTTGCCATTTAGATGATAAAACAACGCATTTGAATTTAAATTTACTGTAGTGTACTCTAAAATTCCTCTGATTAGCAATACACTTGGATGATCGGGAAATTTCAATAAGTATTCGGTTCGTTGCGAGTAGAGCTGGGTCAATCGATTGTTTTACACAACCCACTTGCATCGTGAGCGGGTTGCAAAAACCTGCTCTTTGTGCTTGTTTTACCAGCACGCCGCCGGACGTCGTACCGGGTTATACACGACCCGAAACCCGATTACCCGTCAACCGGCTACTTTCATAATACCTCCTTTTTTAAAAATCGCTCTTATAATACCTTACCAGACAATTTGTCAATTTTAGATTCATTAACAATTAATGACACCAATATCCCTCATCGCTCGATACTGATAAAATTAGGCAAGTTACGTGAATTTCTTTGAGATGGAAGTGCGTAATTAGTCACGTAAATGTCACATTTGATATTTGTTTGCGACGTCTAAAAAGGAAATCATCCTGTGGCTTGCCAAGGCTTACGCAGCCGATTTAGCTCGCTTAATTTGAGCGAGGAAAGGCGCACACAGCGAGAATACGGACCGACTTATAAACCGGGCCTAACGGCTCGAACTGCGTTGTTGATGGGACGTAATCTCTGCGCCAAGTAATTGCTTGCTAATTTATAGAGAAGAATAGCAAATGTACTGTAGGTCACGCGTTGCTGCGTACATTCCTTTGACCCTTTCAAGCAAACGAGTGCAGCTGCTTTGTGAAGCGAATATTACTTCATTCCTTCTGGACGCTCGAACCGATCCAGAAGGAGCAAATATATTTGTTTCTTCAGTAGCTACATGCGTTTGTGGCATGAATCAAATGAATGTTTGATGTGATTCATGACCGATTCGCTTATTTTTTTTTATGAAAGCGCAAGTAGTTGCTACTGAGTGACTGGACGCAAAATATATATTAATATTTGCTATATGATCAATACAGGGTCCGTCACGGGAATCGCATTGTCAAATAAGATTTACTCGGTCAGTTATGTTATTCACTAGGATTTTTATTTATTGCAAAACATTGATGTTTTTAAAGTTACGTCGCTGTCGCTCAGATGTTGGCCACTAAAATTTATGCATGATTTTTGCTGGCCCCGAAAAGTAGCATCAATTAACACCTGACGTGGAATATGAATGATTTCCCCCTGGATTTTCATCTCGAGGTCTTCGTGGCTTGACAACGCATACTCGCGACTTGAGATATCTCCTTAAAAATCGTATAATCTTAGATCAGAGGAACGAGGGCAAGTAAATATTGCTATATCTGGAGATCTGGCTGCCTGGGAACTAATCCCGTAAGACATTAATTGAATTGTCAGCTATGTGTGCCGTTGGGCCAGTTGTTTTTCACAAATCCCGGTAGGAATGGCATCACTGTACTCTAGGTTCCAAGACATCGCGACAACTAAACTTCCCACTCTAAACAAATCGAGGCCACCCTCCACTCTCTGAGGCCAATCACTCGGCTGTACTAACCAATCAAAAAACTTGCGCTTTCCATGACGGACCCTGTATAGCACATATTATTAAAGTGCTGATTTCATAAATATGTTCTTCCCTTTTAACTGCTAAATTTAATTAATTATTATCAAGTTTGGAGCAACTCGGCACAGTGATCGGTTATAGTGAAGGTGTATCTAATCATTTTCACTTGTTCTTCAGAATATATTGGATTGAAATACCGATATAAATAAACACATAATATAATACACGTACATCAGGTATATAAATATATATGTGATGTATGGTAATAAGTTGGGTATTCAAGCGATAGATGGCAATAGTCAGAAAGCTTACTCCAGAGTCCGACAGATGTCGCTAGAGTGTAGCAATTGCCTGTGGGGTATCCTTGTCAGACTTCAAGCTTCTAGAAACAGAGAATTACCAACCCTCGGGTAATGAACGGTGTAGCTAAATCCAGTCTTAGTTATTGTAAAGTAAATAAAACGCAATTATAGTAAAGAACCATATACTTCTTTACAAGAGTTCCCAACACAGAAATCTGCTAGTAAGCAGAGATATAACAATATACATAACGAATTACAAAACTGCATAAAAAAACTTATTTTCGAAGGATACAACTCAAAAACGATTGAATTCAGTGTCGGCAAAATTATATTGCAAATAAAAAAATATTCGATCTGAATATTTTTCAAGTGCTTTTTAAGGGCGCCGTGAATCGCGATTTTTTTAAATATGGACCTTATTATAACATAACGTTTTCATTTTATTTCTATGACAAATGTATAGCACAATTTATTATTAAACCTTTATTGTTTTGTGAGTTCACCTTTCATGGGTGCATGATGTAATGATATTCATGCGTAATGCGTTAAATTAATCGATTTTAATGAATTTATAATTTTCAAAATTGGAATTAGACAAGCGTTAAAAATGGTCCCAAAAACATTTTACTAACTAATCATTTATTATTGAAAATGTATATTTCATATGTTTCACAGATGCTTATATGAATTAGTTAAATGTCGTCATTTTTCAAGTTTACTAACATGATCATTGATCAATGATTCTGAGGAAATTGTTTTTTATAAATATTTTCAACTTCACAAATATTACAATTATAACATAGTCGTGCTGTAAAAGTAAATCCTAGTAAGCCCGGGCTAGTAATAAAATAATATATTGCATTTCTTTTTATCTTGTTTTTTTGTATATCCAGCACGATTTCACTTTGTTCAAATTTATGTATTTGATGGGGAAAAAACTAAAGGAGCCGTTACATAAGCCCTATGGTAAACACTTTCTTACGAGTAATTTATAATATAAAGACTTATCACGTGAAGGCTACCCTTCTCTTTCGGTTTATCTCCGTTAAACTTTCACGCTTTTCAATTTTTTCAGGGCATTCGCATTACCTGCCATTAGCAAATTCATAGCCGAACAAAGGAATCGATATTGCTCGGCGCACATTTTTTGTTACGAGATCGAAGCGGCTTAGACTTGAAATATTTATTTATAGGATGGTTCGCCTGTAGACTAGTATATTTTAATGCCTCTTAAGATAACCGTGGGGCTTCTTTGAAAGATCTATCAAACCTAAATCAACAATAATTGAAGGACTGGGTAGAAAAATTGGCGCTTTTTAGCCCATCGTACTTTTTCAGTTATTTGATTAAATTATGAGAGGCATTTCTTTGTTTTGTGAATTTCCAAAATCTCTTTTCGGTGTAAGGTAAATCCATGTATGCTTAAACTACTCGTAGTTACAAATTATTATAATCAATATTTACTCGCATGAAATAAATATCCTAACAAATTTAAAATATCTTCCGAGTAAAAATAAATGCCGCCGACAGGTGCTCTAAACCACTAAGCTGTCGGCTTATTCCTAACACGTCGATTAACTCAATATTTACTAGTATTTCAATAAAAAAATTATTGCTTATTATATTGTTTCACAATTTTTGTAGGAAAGACTTTGTAAGTGTTGAATTTCTCACTAGATGGCGTCGAGACATATTATATCTACATTTGTTGGTGAAATATTTTGACTTGTCAAATATAATAATTTTTTAAATGATATACTAATGTTTTTAAAACAAGTTTTTTTATGCATGGCTCATTGGATAACAAATTATAATAATCTATAAACATTTAAAAAGTAATACTGGTTATTATTTGAAACTTGAATGCTGATTTTTAAACACAAAGAAAATGCCTACTTTGGCGTAAATCAAATAAATAAACATGGTTTTCACACCAATTTTGAAAACATGTAAATGTTTTCCGATACTTTTGCCAATGGTAACAATGATACTTTTAACATTTACGAATGCTAATGGTTATTTCTGATTAATTAATAAATGATTAGGTATATTTATCCAAGACTAGACTAATTATCTAAATTGTATTTAGTTCGTGAAATATTTTGGCGACATGCATAAAAATATGCGTTAAGAAAATGAAGATTATGTTGGTAGTTTTTAGTCGAAGTATGATACAGTTAAACAGGGTCAGATTACCTCGGTAGTGGAGCGGCACCGTTTTAAAGCCGAGGTCCTGAGTTCAATTCATAGATGCGACCGTTTCTTTTTCTGATTTTTCTGTTTCAAATTTTTATTTAAGTTATTATTGTTCTGAGTAATTTTTGTTGCTGTTTTTATAATTAATTCTAAATTGAACTTTAAATATTTCTTTGTTCCATCTTATTTTGTCTTAATACAATGTGGGGCAAAAGTAATGTTCCTATAACATTGTATACATGTAAAAGCCTTCATAGAGTGAATAAACTAAATAAATCATGTTAAATAGGTGCAATTTTTTTTTAAATTAAAAAAAGTTAGTTTCAAGTTTATTTGAAGATTCTGCTTAATTTTTCAAGCACATGGTAAAAGACGACGAGGAAAACAATGACAAAATTCACGCTGCCTTAAAACAACAGACTGGAAATTGGTCAAATAAGCAGTAACAATAATTTCGTATACTTGAGGTGTGTATCGTTTCATTGTTTGTTGTCAACAAATTCTCTATCGGTCTAAAACATAAGTGTCAACGCACAATAGCATTTGACGCCATTTGCATAAATGATGGCACATTCACATTACGACATTACTTTTGCCACACTTTGTATAACGTCTTTATTTTTACCACCAGAATAAGCTTCATAAAATAACTTTTATTCTTGCTTGTCATGAAATATTTTTTGTGTCTCATAATTTTCCAACAGAAATTATTATTTTTATTTTGTTATATGTTGTCTTATTAGTATTAAAGTCACAAAAAGCAAATCCATAACTGGTTTTATTTTAATTTTATACTACACATTTACAAACAGATAAAATGTAAACTGTTGATTTATCGCAAATAAATGTATATAAGATTATCTTCCACATTAAATAAAAATTAATCAAGAAAATAAAAATACATTTAACATTTATTTTAAAAGTTTCTGAAAAACGTACAAGATATATTGAATATTATTTTCACATTGCCTTTTAAGCATTCTTTTTTTCTGTGTGAAGTAGATTATGGAGTAGTAGAATAATTAGAAAAAAAACATTATATAATTTTGAATACAGCTTTCATTTTAAATTTTCTATTTTATATTAAAAGTAATAACACATAGTTGCATCGTAAACCATTTTTTTAGTTTTTTTTTTACAAATTAATACTTGTACTAAACGAGATACAAACCTGGAATGAAACCATCGCTTTATGAAAATAAATTTTTAAGAATATTCAAGCATTTCTGAAAAGAAAATAAAAATTATTTTCTACGACCTCGCCACACTTTGACTACCAAGGAAGAGTTATTGTTGCGTGCTGATCGATTGGTACTAGACGAATGAACTGTAATTTTAACGAGGCAAAAATAATCAAATGATCGTGTTTATTTTTCAAGGAAAATTAGGAGTAGGTAAAGGAGGCCTTTGCCTTGTGAATGGTTTTGCTTCATTTGGAAGCTCTGGTGCTTTCTTGAAAGTTTCGTGCTCAGTTTAATAGTTTATCGATGTACATCTAGCATCATTCCACAACACGAACTGTTTCTTGATCACACACGACAATATTTAATCTGTATTTACTCGGGGCTGATAATTTGTACTCTTCTACAAACAGTTATGGTCACAAATAATTAGTACCTACATATTAAATAAAACACACAAAACCCCAATCGATCTTATGAATGGCATTAGCTTCTTACACTCTTTAAAACACTATTTATTATAAATTATTATCAGCAATAATTAGTCGCCTGTAATATCAATACAAATTGAAAGTATCTCACGAATAAAAATAAATGCCTCCGACTGGAATTGAACCCGCGCTTTTTGATGTCCGGTCAGACGCTCTGGACCACTGAGCCACGTCGGCTTATTTCCAACCCGCCAAATAATTCAATATGTACTAGTACTTCAATCAACAATTACTGCAGTTGTAGAATAATATAAAAAATATATATAACCACTCCTACTTCCCGTGATCCTGGTTTTTTCTGTTTGCTTCTACTTTTAACCCTTCAGGCGTCTGGCATATTCTGTCAGATGGTCAGATTATTTCCGATTTGCGATAAAATCAAAATAAATAAAATATTTTTGGTTATCTTGCGAGAGGCACGAAATGAAAGTCGGTGATGAAGGCCACAGTGTTTATTGAGTCAGTTTGCCGTGATGAGATGAATAAGGACAGATGTTGTATTCTCCGGATGCAGGCTGTGATGGCTGGTCAGGCGCGGGTCAGTAAGTCGACGCCAAGCGCTGGTGACCGGGACTCGATGACGGTCAGACATTGGCGAAGAACGTGGGTCTTCAGGTACTCCAGTTCTGACGGTAAGGCCGAAGGTGCGGTGGACCTTGTAGGCGGTTGAGCGGCAGGTGCGTAGACCAGTGAGGATGCTGCGTGTCCTCGTGGTGGTCATGGTGCGTGGATGAAGCGCTGGTCAGAGGCGCTGGAACCAGGGCGCTGTAATTCGTTGTAGCGCTGGCCAAAGACGGTGGCCAAGGCGCTAGAATGATGTCCCGGTGAAGTCCATAGTTGAAACCGGGCGGAGCCGGGAATATTGTCCTTCGCGCAAAGGTGCGCGGGTTATCACTTGCGAGACTTGTAAATTGTTGACGGCAGATTGATGAATGACTGACTGCTTGCTGCGTCGGGCTTATTTATACTGTACAGCTGATGGCAACAGTAGGTAGGTGAATTCGCAAATAAATCGGAGCCACTCGCTCAGTCTGGGCCTTTCGGGAACTTTTGGTGGCGCTGCAATTATGCATGGGCGATAGGCTAGAACCTTCTAGCGAGTTGACGTGATGTGCCAGACTTGTTCGCAACGTATTGTCGTAGGTAGGTCGCGTTGTTTACGATTAGCTCGGTAGTATCGGTAGTAATTTGCAAGTACCTAAGTAGGTCGAGCTGTTTATTATTAATAAGACAATTTTGGATTGTTTTCTCAACGCCACATATTTATAAACATATCCGAAAACCTTTTTTGATAAGTGTTGAAATACGTTTTAAAATTTAATTATTAGAATAAACACCAATTTTTAAACACAAAATTCAAGAGTTTTAAGAAATGACTCACTTTATGTTTTACTAACTAAAATTACTCATAACGAAAAAATAAATAAAACAACACTCATATAATTTACTAGACAAATGTATTATTAGAACGTTATCGTTACTTCATTTTTGTCGTTTCATGTAAAAATAATTGGTAAAAATATTTCCTATTTTTGTTTTTTAAATTGCTATCGGAAACTTTGGTTTCATAAAGGTGTATATTTCAATATTTTTGTGATTGATTTTTAGATATGAATATAAAACGTGGTGATTTTTCTTTATAAAACCGTTTAAATTATATTTCTTGCCATGAGAGTAAGGGAGACACAACGAGACGATCTATATGACTGTTCCCAAAAGCGAAAAATAAGTGTGATGGGTTACCACTTGTCTTCAAAACCCAGATCCCAATCTTCCTACTAGTGGCGGTTTGTGACTTTTGGGTCTGTCAGAGTACTAATTTTTACCAAAAATGGCCTTCTTGATAATGTTGTATCTAAAAAAGATTTTTATTTTCGGTTTTTGTATGAAGCTTTTCAAAAAATCCGTGCGGCAATACTGAAATTATCTGAAAATCTTTGTATAAAAAATCAAATTTTCAACTAAAAATCATCAATAATGTCGTATTTTTAAAAATTAGCACCCTATCACGCTCGAAAATTACGAGCCGCCACTGCTTCCTACACCCGCACATCAAGAAATATTTATAATTCTCCCACGTCTCTCTGCAGAGTTAATACCTATTTAAAAAGCGCAATAAAATGTTAAAAGGAATAAAAATTTATCAGAAAGAGGTTCTACAAAGAAATAAAAGTGTAACTCACGATATTCGCTAATCTTTGAACCAAACATGTCTTTGCAATAAATAAAATAAGGCGCAGCGTTCCTTAGATCCGCTCAGTCTACTGTAGCGTGCACCGTACAGTGGTATAGAGTTCCTACAACACGTAAATATCGAGTTGCAACATGAAATATATAAATTGTATGGAAAATACATCACGTCTACAACTCTGCAGTTCTAGCGAACATGTTGACCGAACTTTTATGGGTTCAATGGTCCTCAATCGATAGAGGGATTATGCAATAAAGAGCTGGTCACCAAATCATTCGATTTATTTTATTTATATGGTGGAATTACTTTACTTATTATTTTTCGGAATAACTTATTGAGTAAAACCTCAAATTATAATATTTAAATATTGAAGACAATATTAGTGATTTTTAAACGCAAATCTTAAACAGAAAAATCAGAAAAGGAAACGGTCACATCTGGGACTCGAACCCAGGACCCTTGTCTTTCCGGGACAATGCTCTACCAACTGCGCTAATGGGACCCTATCCTCATCGGTCACTTTTAACTGTATCATACTTCGAATAAGAACTACCAACGTTGTCTTCATTTTTTCACCGCACATTTTTATTGGCAACTATCTTTATGTATGATCGCAAGATTCAACCCGAACTAAATGCAATCCTAGACAGCGTCTTATAGATAAACCTATCTTATTGTTTTTATTTTTAATGTGTGACATCTATTGACTTTTTCTGCAAGTCTAGAAATGAATTATTATTTTTCGGAATAACTTATTGAGTAAAACCTCAAATTATAATATTTAAATATTGAAGACAATATAAGTGATTTTTAAACGCAAATCTGAAACAGAAAAATCAGAAAAGGAAACGGTCACATCTGGGACTCGAACCCAGGACCCTTGTCTTTCCGGGACAATGCTCTACCAACTGCGCTAATGGGACCCTATCCTCATCGGTCACTTTTAACTGTATCATACTTCGAATAAGAACTATCAACGTTGTCTTCATTTTTTCACCGCACATTTTTATTGTTTTACTCAATAAGTTATTCCGAAAAATAATCATTCATTTCTAGACTTGCAGAAAAAGTCAATAGATGTCGCACATTAAAAATAAAAACAATAAGATAGGTTTATCTATAAGACGTTGTCTAGGATTGCATTTAGTTCGGGTTGAATCTTGCGATCATACATAAAGATAGTTGCCTATAAAAATGTGCGGTGAAAAAATGAAGACAACGTTGGTAGTTCTTATTCGAAGTATGATACAGTTAAAAGTGACCGATGAGGATAGGGTCCCATTAGCGCAGTTGGTAGAGCATTGTCCCGGAAAGACAAGGGTCCTGGGTTCGAGTCCCAGATGTGACCGTTTCCTTTTCTGATTTTTCTGTTTCAGATTTGCGTTTAAAAATCACTAATATTGTCTTCAATATTTAAATATTATAATTTGAGGTTTTACTCAATAAGTTATTCCGAAAAATAATCATTCATTTCTAGACTTGCAGAAAAAGTCAATAGATGTCGCACATTAAAAATAAAAACAATAAGATAGGTTTATCTATAAGACGCTGTCTAGGATTGCATTTAGTTCGGGTTGAATCTTGCGATCATACATAAAGAGAGTTGCCAATAAAAATGTGCGGTGAAAAAATGAAGACAACGTTGGTAGTTCTTATTCGAAGTATGATACAGTTAAAAGTGACCGATGAGGATAGGGTCCCATTAGCGCAGTTGGTAGAGCATTGTCCCGGAAAGACAAGGGTCCTGGGTTCGAGTCCCAGATGTGACCGTTTCCTTTTCTGATTTTTCTGTTTCAGATTTGCGTTTAAAAATCACTAATATTGTCTTCAATATTTAAATATTATAATTTGAGGTTTTACTCAATAAGTTATTCCGAAAAATAATAATTCATTTCTAGACTTGCAGAAAAAGTCAATAGATGTCGCACATTAAAAATAAAAACAATAAGATAGGTTTATCTATAAGACGCTGTCTAGGATTGCATTTAGTTCGGGTTGAATCTTGCGATCATACATAAAGATAGTTGCCAATAAAAATGTGCGGTGAAAAAATGAAGACAACGTTGGTAGTTCTTATTCGAAGTATGATACAGTTAAAAGTGACCGATGAGGATAGGGTCCCATTAGCGCAGTTGGTAGAGAATTGTCCCGGAAAGACAAGGGTCCTGGGTTCGAGTCCCAGATGTGACCGTTTCCTTTTCTGATTTTTCTGTTTCAGATTTGCGTTTAAAAATCACTAATATTGTCTTCAATATTTAAATATTATAATTTGAGGTTTTACTCAATAAGTTATTCCGAAAAATAATAATTCATTTCTAGACTTGCAGAAAAAGTCAATAGATGTCGCACATTAAAAATAAAAACAATAAGATAGGTTTATCTATAAGACGCTGTCTAGGATTGCATTTAGTTCGGGTTGAATCTTGCGATCATACATAAAGATAGTTGCCAATAAAAATGTGCGGTGAAAAAATGAAGACAACGTTGGTAGTTCTTATTCGAAGTATGATACAGTTAAAAGTGACCGATGAGGATAGGGTCCCATTAGCGCAGTTGGTAGAGAATTGTCCCGGAAAGACAAGGGTCCTGGGTTCGAGTCCCAGATGTGACCGTTTCCTTTTCTGATTTTTCTGTTTCAGATTTGCGTTTAAAAATCACTAATATTGTCTTCAATATTTAAATATTATAATTTGAGGTTTTACTCAATAAGTTATTCCGAAAAATAATCATTCATTTCTAGACTTGCAGAAAAAGTCAATAGATGTCGCACATTGCAATAAAGAGCTGGTCACCAAATCATTCGATTTATTTTATTTATATGGTGGAATTACTTTACTTATTATTTTTCGGAATAACTTATTGAGTAAAACCTCAAATTATAATATTTAAATATTGAAGACAATATAAGTGATTTTTAAACGCAAATCTGAAACAGAAAAATCAGAAAAGGAAACGGTCACATCTGGGACTCGAACCCAGGACCCTTGTCTTTCCGGGACAATGCTCTACCAACTGCGCTAATGGGACCCTATCCTCATCGGTCACTTTTAACTGTATCATACTTCGAATAAGAACTATCAACGTTGTCTTCATTTTTTCACCGCACATTTTTATTGTTTTACTCAATAAGTTATTCCGAAAAATAATCATTCATTTCTAGACTTGCAGAAAAAGTCAATAGATGTCGCACATTAAAAATAAAAACAATAAGATAGGTTTATCTATAAGACGTTGTCTAGGATTGCATTTAGTTCGGGTTGAATCTTGCGATCATACATAAAGATAGTTATGATCATACATAAAAAGTGACCGATGAGGATAGGGTCCCATTAGCGCAGTTGGTAGAGCATTGTCCCGGAAAGACAAGGGTCCTGGGTTCGAGTCCCAGATGTGACCGTTTCCTTTTCTGATTTTTCTGTTTCAGATTTGCGTTTAAAAATCACTAATATTGTCTTCAATATTTAAATATTATAATTTGAGGTTTTACTCAATAAGTTATTCCGAAAAATAATCATTCATTTCTAGACTTGCAGAAAAAGTCAATAGATGTCGCACATTAAAAATAAAAACAATAAGATAGGTTTATCTATAAGACGCTGTCTAGGATTGCATTTAGTTCGGGTTGAATCTTGCGATCATACATAAAGAGAGTTGCCAATAAAAATGTGCGGTGAAAAAATGAAGACAACGTTGGTAGTTCTTATTCGAAGTATGATACAGTTAAAAGTGACCGATGAGGATAGGGTCCCATTAGCGCAGTTGGTAGAGCATTGTCCCGGAAAGACAAGGGTCCTGGGTTCGAGTCCCAGATGTGACCGTTTCCTTTTCTGATTTTTCTGTTTCAGATTTGCGTTTAAAAATCACTAATATTGTCTTCAATATTTAAATATTATAATTTGAGGTTTTACTCAATAAGTTATTCCGAAAAATAATAATTCATTTCTAGACTTGCAGAAAAAGTCAATAGATGTCGCACATTAAAAATAAAAACAATAAGATAGGTTTATCTATAAGACGCTGTCTAGGATTGCATTTAGTTCGGGTTGAATCTTGCGATCATACATAAAGATAGTTGCCAATAAAAATGTGCGGTGAAAAAATGAAGACAACGTTGGTAGTTCTTATTCGAAGTATGATACAGTTAAAAGTGACCGATGAGGATAGGGTCCCATTAGCGCAGTTGGTAGAGAATTGTCCCGGAAAGACAAGGGTCCTGGGTTCGAGTCCCAGATGTGACCGTTTCCTTTTCTGATTTTTCTGTTTCAGATTTGCGTTTAAAAATCACTAATATTGTCTTCAATATTTAAAAATTAAGAATTACTTAACGTAAAAGACCTTCAATTTTATTATTTAATCATTGATTAATTAATTAAATATTAAACGATTTGTAAGGTACATTGGATTCCAAATGTAATGGTGAAATATGTAATGTAAGGAACATTCCAATGTTTACAAAAACGGTAGAGCAAAGGTCTCAATCTCATGATTGTGGGGTTAATTCTCTGTCAAGTAAGGAGGAAAATCAGAAATAATAAGAGTAAATACTTAATAGAAATTATATTGAAACCATCAAAAGTTACAACAATGGAGTACAAATAATAACCATGTAACAATAGGAATTTTACATACCAGATGGACTCCTGAACCAAACTAAACTAACTTTACGTGGTCGAGAAACGAAGGAATAAAAACGGGTGGCGAACGAAAACTCGTCTCCGGTAACGGGGAACGGACCAGTGACGGATGCCAGGACATTATTCACTTAATGGAGACGGGAAGGCGCAAGTCCTTCAACGCGCGCTTTGTGGGATCTTCAAGTCCGCAGCACGTGGCAGGCAACCAGTCTCGTCTTACGGAGCCAGGACATCCTTCTCTTAGTGGAAACAGGAGGGCGCAACTCCTTCAACAAACGCCTGCAGGAACATCAGGTCTGCAGCACGTGGTAACCAACCAGACTCGTCTTACAGACTTCGGAAACAGCAATCCGTTCCTTCGCGAAGCGGGGATACTCAGCCATCAACTTCTAGCCACAGCTAGGACCAATCCATTTGCGGTTTCACAACCAAAACACGAGTACTACAAATATGACCACCGGCCAACACTCGATTAAAAGCGGGATTCCATAATCACCACTAAAATAATAACCAACACGAACTATTCGTGAAAGGAAAAACACCCCGCGCCCTTTTTAATAGAAAAGAATAACTTCTATTCACATGATTAACTCAGATTAGAATACCTTAAATGGCGAGTGACTGGATCACCAAACCGCTGGCGAAGCAGAGCGGGGAGGAAGTGACCATAAACAAAACTGTGCTTCCTTCCTCAAAAAACATTGCCAAAGTCCAAAAAAAACCCATAGACAAAATAAACCCAATTAAGCAAGAACTACAATTGTCACAAAATATTTATGTGACAGATTCTCACATGTAAAATGTGAAACAGAAAAAGATTTAGTCCATCTAGGAATTGAACTCAGGACCTTTTACTTGTCGGGGATGTGGTCTGACTATTGAATCAAAAATAAAGATGACAGTCAAAAAATACGCATTAAGAAAATGTTGGTAGCTCTCAAAAAAGTATGATACAATTAAAGTTAAATAAAATATGTTTAAATTAGCTAAGTGGTCAGAGCAAATTCCCCGGCAAGAAAGAGGTCCTGATTTCAATTCCCAGATGCGACGTGAAATTGTATTGGTACCACGTCAGTTGGTATTAAAACATGAGCATACATATATATAAATAAATACTAGCAGTTAAAAACCCGCTCCGCGGGTTTTTGCTGCTAGGCCCTGCGGGCGGCACTTGCTTGGGCTGCGCCCAGTTTAAGTGATATTAACAACAGTTACATTTAATAGATAGATATTAGGTCATTCACAGAGAGAGGGTGAGTATATATTGTTAAAACACGGAACAGGAAGGAGTTAATGAATAATAACATGCTCAATTTAGGCATAATAAGAATGACAGTTGTTTGAATAAATGAAATTTTACGTATTTGTGATGGATTATTTCAAATGAAACACTATTATTGACTACATGTCTACAACTGATATTAACTGTTATGGTACCTAATATAATTTGCTCATAGGAGACTTGCAGTGCTTAAATATGTGTTACAACCGTCAATGTCTATAAGTTGAATCAATATCGTATAGTTTGTCACAACAATTAAAGATAGTTACAACAAAGTTGACTGAAATAATACATTATTACATATTGATTAATTGTACCCGTGTTTATGGATAAAAGGAGGGTAATTGTACAATGTGATTAGCAGTCGGTTTAATTAAAAGGTGTGAATTTTACTCCAACTGGTGGTAATTCTTTTCCTAAAACTGTTACTGTATCTAATAAAGTTTAAAGTTAGATTATATATACACCTTCATCAGGAGAGTAAAAATCTATATATAAAGGTAGATTATTACAATATAGCGCCCCTGAGGTGATATCTCACAAAAGCGGCGCCATGCAAATTGTCCAATTAATAAATAAATATAATGTTTACATTTTATTATGTACGTATGCATTGATATACAATGGAAATAGATAAAATAATGTTATCCGATTAAACTTTATTTTATTAAAAAACAAATAACTTTTTAAACTTCACTTTATTATATACAACCAATACATGTTTCATGAACGAAGTATACACCGAAGTCAAAAATTAAATATAGATTACAATTGGAAAAAAGAAGTGGAAGGAGGGGGGAGGGGTAAGAGTAGGCTGGGTTTATAAGAATTAGGAATTACAATATGAAAGACCAGTTAAGTGGGAAAATATTTAAAAGAGAGTTTATAAAAAAAAATTCTTGTTAATTACATCTACTTTTATAAACATGTTCTCTTATTTCTAAAATTTCGAAATTATTTATTTGTGATGCTTTATATCCTGTGTGAAGTATTTTAAGACCTGAATTTTTTTTTTGCATATAACCATAAAACAATATATTCATAAGACAAATAACATTTAATAACGGTTATTCTAATAAATTGATAGTTGAAATACTAAGGAAATAAATTATAATGAAATCAAGGATCTGGCGACATCTCGAATCTTCATCGGGGAAGAATTAAGCCCGTATCATAAAGAAATCCTATGGAAAACAAAACAATTATCAAAAGAAAAAAATTACCAATATGTATGGTACAAACAGGGTAAAGTTATGATACGCAAAAAACAAGATGATAAAATTATCTACATTAAGCACCTTGATGATATGGTGAAAATAATTTAGTGAATAATATGAACAACATTACTTAATCCACTTAATAATTTAAATTGAGAAAATGAATAACGCACTAACAACAAACATACCAAACATATCATCCATAAACAATAATTTTAACATAATGCACCAGAATATTAGAAGTATCAATAAAAACTTTGATGAACTACAAATATTGATGAAAAGCTTAAATTTAAAATGGGATATTATTATTCTTACTGAATGTTGGCTAACTGATAAATACTACCCCCTACAAATTGGGAATTATGTCCCTTACTCTACAATAATGAACAACACAAAAAATGATGGTGTCATCGTATATATTAAAGAAGATATAGAAGCTGATGTCAGAGAGATCTGTATCAATAATGCAAACTGTCTAAGTATATCAATCGGTAATGACACAACAATACTCGCAATTTATAGATCTCCTTCTACACAAAATCTAGAACCATTCCTCAACTCCTTATCTAATCAACTAAGTCTACTAAAAAGAACTAAAGATGTATTTATCATCGGTGATATAAATATTGATATTCTTGAAAATGGCCATCCAAAAAAATTTGATTATATGCAAACACTAGCATACCATGGATTTAAAAGCCTAATTGATGAACCAACACGTGTATATAATGAAAGCAAAACTTGCATTGATCATATCTTTTGTAAAACTAATAGAAAAACTCAAGCCATTATTTGTACTACCACACTGACAGACCATTATACAATAATTCTATCAATTACAAAAAAAAATACATATGTAAACCAAAAAAAGAAATCACTCCTAACGAAATCTGAAACAAATTGGGAAAACGTCAAATGCGAGTTAACAGTGAATGACTGGACAAGCCTTCTGGAAAAAGATGATACTGATACTGCTTGGAGTTATTTTATAGAAGTTTTACAGAACATTATCCTATCAAACACCAAAACCATAGAAAAAAAGTTATCTCATAAAAATTTACACATTAAACCTTGGATTAGTCAGAATATTATAAACTCAATCAGAAAAAGAGATGAACTGCACAAAAAAGTCAAAAACAACCCTTATGATATCCTAACACTTCGATTCTACAAAAGATATCGTAATACATGTAAAAATGTAATACGTTATGCTAAAGAAACATTCTATAAAAACAAGATTGATGAATGTCATAATGATTCACGTAAACTCTGGCAGATCATAAATGAAATAACTAATGCTAAAGCCTCACATAATGACAATAGCATTAAGGAATTAAACATTGATGAGATTCCCACATCTTTTACAGAACACCCGGACAAACTTCTTGACTTTATAAACAACTATTTTTGCAATATAGGCTCAAACTTAGCAAATAAAATTAAACAAAATTCAATTAGTACTATCGAAAATACAGTGAGGATTGACGATGTAAATCAAGAAAACAGCCTCAATATTGTCAAGATAACAAGTGATGAAATAAGAAATATTATAGCCTCCCTAAATATAAATACTTCATCGGGAAATGAACTGATATCAAGCAAATCAATTAAATATCTACAAAATGAGTTAATCCACCCACTGACGTATCTTATAAATCTGTCAATATCAAATGGTATTTTTCCTGCTTGTCTTAAAATTGCTACGATCATTCCAATATATAAAAACGGTCCCAAAAATGATGTATCAAACTATCGACCAATTAGTATTTTAACTACACTATCAAAAATATTAGAAAAAGTTATAAAAAAACAAATGCTTACATTTTTGGATTCTAATAAAATATTATCATCTACGCAGTATGGTTTTAGGGAAAACCTGGGTACTGGTGACGCTATAGCTAATGTAACAAATACAATTATTAGAAAATTGGATGAAGGCAAAAAATGCCTAGCAGTTTTCATTGATCTTCAAAAAGCTTTCGATACCATTGACCACGAAATACTGTATTTAAAACTAAAAAAAAATGGAATAACCGAAACAACCCTAAACCTACTTAGAAGTTACTTAACGGGAAGAGAACAATTTGTACAAATTGGTAAAAGAAGGAGCAAAACTCTACCAATTAAGTACGGTGTCCCCCAGGGAAGCGTATTAGGACCTATACTATTTCTAATTTACATAAATGACCTTATGAATCTTCCCATCAAAGGAAACATAATGAGCTTTGCAGATGACACTGTAATTTTATTCCATGAACAAGATTGGACAAGCACATATAAGGAGGCTGAACATGGCCTAACTGTTCTTCAAAACTGGCTTAAAGCAAACTCCCTTACATTAAATGTGAATAAAACCAAATATTTAATTTTCTCCAAAAACAAAAGAGGACAACCAATGAATGAGCATATACTCAAACTACATGAATGTCAAAAAAAATTTCCTCAATGTTCCTGCTCGATTATAACTCAAACCAAAAGCATAAAATATCTTGGTATTGAAATTGACGATAAACTACACTGGGATTCACACATTGATCGTACTTCAAAAAAGTTAACTAAACTCATCTACTTCTTCAAAAAATTACGGAACATTTTGTCAGCTACGGATTTAAAGAGAGTTTACTATGCTTTATGCCACTCCAAATTGGAATATGGAATAATAGGATGGGGCTCAGCAGTATCAAAACATATAAAACAGCTGAAGGTTACTCAGAATTGCATCATAAAGACCATACTAAAGGTTCCCATAAGGACATCAACAACAGAAATTTTTAAACAATTTGACGTTCCAAGCATACAGAAAATCTATGCCAAAAACATTTTGGTACAACACCTCAAAAATAATTCTCAGGAAAACACCTCACATACTCATAATACCAGAGCCAAACAAACAGAGATACTAACTATACCAAAGTGTAACTCTACCTTTGGACAAAGAAGCTCTGAATTTTTAGCAGTAAAGGTATATAACAAACTCCCACTTAGTATCAAACAAATCAAAACAAAAAACAACTGCATTAAGAACATTAAATCTTGGCTTAAGGAATTACCGGAAAAAGAACTTACTAGCATATTTAAAACATCGTCGTAGAAGTTTCTGGAAACCCTTACCCAAAACATGAAGTCGAACCATAGAAGTCGCTGAAAAATTATTCAAAACCTAGTCCCCCTCAGCACAGGATCTCCTAGTGAGGAGGACTATAAAAATCTATATCAATTAATCATATAAATATATATAATTCTTATAAAAATGTTTAAAAAAATGTAATATAGTAACTAAATAAAAAAAAAAAAAAAAAAAAAAAAAAAAATTAAACATATTATCTTCAAACGGTATTTTTACCCTAGTTCTTAAGATATAAATAAACAATGGCGTAGAATTCTGTTTGTGGATAACGACACTTCTAAAATTATATATGTATATAAACATTCCTGGTACTATTCAACCGGCGTTTTACACTAATAACAGAATGAATAAATATATTCTTAATAATATAGATTGCGAAAATCAAACAAAAAAATCAGGAGTTTATAAACTCAATTGGGCTGGATTGTAATTTATTTTACAAAGGTAGAACCAATAGAAACTTTGAAGTCAGAACTAAAAAACATCTCAGGGTTCTAAATGGAAATAGTGAATATGAGTTTGCAAATCATCTTTTGAATCACACTTTCGATAAAAATTCAGGTCTTAAAATACTTCACTCAGGATTAAAGCATCGCAAATAAATAATTTAGAAATTTTAGAAATTAGAAAACATGTCAATATAAAATCAGATGTAATTAATAAGCAAAAAAAAATTATAAATAATAATGAAAAATGCCATTGCAAAGTAGAACTAAACTTCCAGAAGAAATCTTATTATTAAACACTTGATGTTCAAGTAATTTTGCATATTTAAATATACGCGCCAGTCATTTGATTCGTTTCTTCACCGCCAGAGGGGCGCTCTGTCGGCCACCTAGCCGCGATGCGTATTCGGGTATCGGCCATATTGAATTAACGCTTGCTTTTTTCGTCAAACGTCAAACGTAATCACGTAATTGTGGATAATTTTCACTGTAATGTAATTAATCCAATGGATTATGAACTTTCTAAGACATATTTTCTTCGATATTATCCAAAAATTGTATAAGCAGAAACGATATTTTTTAAGAAATATCGTATTACATGTGGCGATTCTATTTCAGTATGAAATGGTGTCTTAATCTTTAAAGTCTTATTTAAACACAATTTGAATTTGACCAATCACAGGGCCTACATCGTCCAGACGCTGGAGTAATAATATTATCAGATAATGTCTTGGTGTATTGTTATTTGTCTTCTTAGTATAGAATACAATGGAGATCGGGAGTTTTCAATAAATATTTCGGCGCGTCAAAGATTACGAGTTACTTTATTATCGTAAGAAAATTACAATGAATATCTTGTAGGACATACGTCCGTTCTGTCTGAGCCTATGAATGATTCTGACAAGGAAAGCAAATTGAAATGATCTTCCTACCTAGGGATCGGCTAGCATCGATTGTACTCGTAGTCATTTGGGTTTAGCCGACATGTTATGTCGCGTGAGTACGCCGTCCATGTAAATAACTAAAAACTAAGTAAAATGGAAAATAATAACTTAGATCTATACAGTATAGTATAACAACACTAAAATAAATGTGTAATCATTCTAGTAATCCGTAAATTACTTATAAGCGGGTTACAATATATTTTACAAAAAGGAACGGCCGACGTATTAAGTAGTAGGTCCAAAAAAATAAATAAAATCTATTTGGAGAGAATAAGTATTTATTAAGAGCAAATTTAATACATTATATTCACTTGCATTCTTGTAAAAATATTATGAGTTATTTTTTTCTTATTAAAAATTGTTTTAAAGGTAATTGTTTGGAACCATCGGTTCAAAGTTCCCCGCGGAGCTTTTCAACGAAAACGATGCATCGGGGAATGTTTTCAAATAGGAAATCGCATCATTCGGTATTCTTTTAGCACTTTTAAATTTGTTGTAATTGAAAAAAAATGGTTAAACTTTTCTGTACTAAGAGTAAAAGCTGCTGAACTCTTTCAAAGTGGTTATATTTCGGTCTTCTGGGAAGAATAAATTAAATTTAGTAGCATGCGGGGATTTTATAATATTTAAGGGATGAACCATTTATTTATTAGTATTTATAGCTTTGGAGAATTCGATATACTTTGTTTATTTATATCGTATGATGGTGATCTATAAATAATACTGGTAACCAAAATATTTTCAAATATAAAAAAATTGCTAGCCCAGTGAGACCTTTTTTTTCGGAGATTTATGTACGTGGTTTGTGCGATAAAGTGTGTATCATGATGTAAACAAAAATAAAACCACATCTGAAAACCCATAATGGAAATGACGTTGAAATTAAATGAAGCCCTAACTATTCGAGTAATGATGTAATCAAACAAACAAATTCTCGGGATGTTTTCAGTATTGCCATGGTGAGAGACCACCATTTTAGCTCGAAACTTCAAATGTACAAACTTAGTGACTAGATTTGAATAGTCAGGTAGCTTTTTCCCAACTCACCCATTCCTCATTTAAAAAAATAAATAAATGTGAATACCGCACAAGAGTCCCGACTGCTCTCAACTGTCTGAAGCTAGTGAGACTATGGTATCTCCGATTGGGCTATGTTGTGAGGCTTAAGGTAGTGGGGAGGTGAAAGAGATAGGAAATAATAAGGTGGGGAAGTATTTGGTTATTCAAAATTGGTCACCAAACATAGTTAAAGACATTTTCAGTAATGTTTCAAATCCGAATGGTGGTCTTACTCCTGAGCGATACTGAGAGTATCTTCCATTCTGGAACATGACGCAAGTATATTATGTTTTATTTATTTTAAATTAATCAATTGTAAAAAAAACAATTTCTACAAATAATTTATTTTAAACTTGTGCACGCCGGGATTCGAACCAGAGCCTTACCATCGACCCCCGAGGCTGTCGTCTTTCATCGCTTCTTGGGACTGAATTTTTCAAGCAGCCCTTCTCTAAACGTGCACCTCGTTACGAATTGGATGTTAATTATGAAGAATCAAATATTATATTTATTTTTTTATGTTGGTTGAAAAGCATAACATAAAATTTATTTATGTAATTAAATAAGCATGGAAAAAAATACTACGCTTTTGAAGGATCGATTTGGGAGGCTGAGGGAGATAATTACATACGCAAACTCGAGTATGCGAGTTTGCGTATGTAATTATGTTCCTTCGACAAGACTCGAGAATAAGATTATCGACCAATGTATGTACTTTCGAAGGCGACTGCTAGCGGCCTGGATTGGAGAATCGATACCCAGGTCTAATAAACCAATGTCCCACTTGCTCCCAACGGTCTAGAGCTAGTGAGACTGGCATCCCCAATTAGCGTATGTTGTCAGGCTGAAGGTAGAGGGAGCGGAAAGAGGTGGGAAAGAGGAAGTTGGGGGAGTACCTGGCTATTCAGATCTGGTCACCAAACACGGCCAAAGCCATTTATATCTATCATAATGATTCCACTATGGAACGTGCCGAAAAAATGTATAATTAATATTTTTTTTAAATGAGTAAATTGTGAAATAACACAAATTAATCAAATAAATTTTCTTTCGTACGTCGGTATTTGAACCCGCATCCTTTGGATTGCTAGTCGAAAGCCTTACCCCTTGACCACGGATGCCTATTTATTAAGGACAGTTAA